>NC_079225.1:49606164-49688664 GCF_029633865.1 Lampris incognitus
GGGAGCCGTTTTAGTTGCTGTTTTGTAAGCGAGCATCAAGGTTTTGAATTTGATGCAGGCAACAACTGGGAGCCAGTGGAGGGATATGAACAGCAGAGGAGGGATATGAACAGCGGAGTGACATGTGCTGTTTTGGGTTGGTTGAAGACCAGATGTGCCGCTGCATTCTGGATCATCTGCAGAGGTTAGAAAGTGCATGCAGCAAGACCTGCCAGTAAGGAGCTACAGTAGTCAGTGTGTGATGTTACCAGGGCCTGTACCAGGAGTTGTGCTGCATGCTTACACAGGTAGGGTCTGATTTTCCTGATGTTGTACAGGGCAAATCAGCAAAACTGAGCAATCAAGGCCACGTGAACCTTAAAGGTTAGTTGGTCATCAATCGTGACACCCAGGCTTCAGGCAGACTTTATGGGCATGAGTTGGGTTAATCCAAGCTGGATATTGATCTGTTGTTGTAAGGATGGACTGGCTGGGATGACAAGGAGCTCAGTCTTAGATAGGTTAAGCTGAAGGTGGCGTTTTTTTCATCCAATGCAGAAATATCAGAAAGTCATGACGATATCTGTGCTGAGACTGTGAGGTCATCTGGTGGGAATGATAGCAAGAGCTGGGTATCGTCAGCATAGCAATGGTGTGAGAAAGCATAGGAGCAGATGATTGCACCAAGTGAGGTGGTGTATATTGAGAGAAGGGGGCTGAGCACTGACTCTTGAGACACCCCTGTGGATAAACCGTGCGGTTTGGACACCTCTCCCTTCCAAGATACTCTAAAACAGTGTTTCTCAACCGGGGGTCTGCGGACCCCTAGTGGTCCGTGGTGTAATTGCAAGGGGTCCGTGAAAATAAAATATCTTTAAAAAAAAGATCCTATGACATTTATAGAAATAGGATTATTTTACTCAAATGTGACTGAGACCTTCATCTACCTAAACTATAAAGGGTAACAGGACTTTTTTCTCTAATTACATCTGTTTCACAAGTGTAATTTATTGTATTTTAATAAGAGATCTCGCTCCCGTTTGCATTGTTAAAAGTTACTGCATAAAAATTCTGTTGTTACATATATCTGAAAGTTACTGAATACATATTCTGTTTTGTTACATATATCTGAAAGTTACTGCATAAGAATTCTGTTTTGTTAACTATATCTAAGTTACAACTGAAGCTTATTTTTGCCCCAAAGAGTGAATAAATGCTATAATGCAATTTAAAATGCAGTTTCTACTGTTTCTATCAAATTGAAACCCCTCTCCCCCAAGATCAGGTGGAGGGGTCCTCAGGGTAGATCAAAAATACGCAGGGGGTCCAGGACCCCAAAAAGGTTGAGAACCACTGCTCTAAAAGATCTCCCTGAGAGGTAGCACATGAACCAGTGAGGGGCAGATCCTGAGATACCAAGCTCAGTGAGTGGAGATGAGGATTTGGTGTTAACCGTGTGAAAGGCAGCAGACAGATCTAGCAGCAATAAAGCTGATGACTGACCAGCAGCTCTAGCCAAATGCAGTGATTCCATTACCGACAGGAGGGCAGTCGGTAGAGTGACCCTGCTTAAAGCCAGACTGATTCGGATCATACAGATTGTTCTCAGAAAGGAGTTCAGAGTCTTGGTTAAAGACTGTGTGCTCAAGTATTTTTGATAGAAAGGGTAGGAGTGAAACTGGTTTATAGTTTTCAACATGGGCTGGGTTGAGTGTAGGTTTTTGGAGCAGTGGGGTGACCTGAGCTTGCTTAAATGTGGTGGGGAACACATCTGTTGTAAGTGAGGAGTTGATGATGTGTGTGACTGCAGGGTTAAGTGTGGGGAGAAATGGCCTGTAGGAGGTTGGATGTTATCAGGTCCAGTAGACAGGTAGTGGGACGAGAGTCCAGCAAAAGCTTGGAAACTTCCTCCTCGGTCAGGGAGAAGAATGAGGTGAGTGAGGCGCTGTTAGCTGGCAGCATCAGGTAGAGTTGGTCAGGCTCAGACAACTGGTTACTGATAATAATAATAATAATAAGAAGAAGAAGAAGAAGAAGAAGAAGTCAAACTTATATAGTGTTTTTCTAACTCTCAAAGTGGCTTTACAATAAACGGGGTGAAACAAGACAACAGATAAACATAACACAGACATACAGGGGTGAATGGGAAGGGGGCCTACGAGAGGGAGAAGCGGCAGCCACACACGACGCCAGCAGTGCTCTCCCACTTAAACACATACAAAAGGGCAAGAAAAACACAAAACAACAGCACTGTAGACGTTGATGTTGTGTAGGGATTTACTCCAGTAGCCTATTCCTCCCCAGAGGTGTCCACTAAGCAGTACCACTATTTAACCCATAGCTGGGGGGCTGGTTCGTGGGCATCAGGGAATATCCACACACCGGTGGGCCTGTGTACCGCACGTCTAGGGGCCAGACATCCTTTGTCCCTTGTAGTTCAGCCAGGGTCCAAGGTGTACCAAGTTATTGTGTGTCACCATGAGGAGGCGCTACATAGGGCTTGCTGTTGGAGAGGCTATGTACTGGCAGGGAGAGACTGTTGGAGAGACCATTTACTGGCAGGGAGAGATTGTTGGAGAGACCTTGTACTGGCAGAGAGAGACTGTTGGAGAGACCATGTACCGGCAGGGAGAGACCGTTGGAGAGACCTTGTACTGGCAGAGAGAGACTGTTGGAGAGACCATGCACTGGCAGGGAGAGACTGTCGGAGAGACCTTGTACTGGCAGAGAGAGAGACTGTTGGAGAGACCATGTACTGGCAGGGAGAGACTGTTGGGAGAGGCCATGTACTGGCAGGGAGTGTAACGCAGTGTGTTTGGACCCAATTGCAGAGAAGAGGCAGAGGCAGTTGGTAAGTACTAAGTCGCTTTACTGGACTTCAGCAAACACACAATAACCCAAAAAACACTGACAAACAGGGCAGGCAAAAATGCAAACCAGAATAAACATGAAATACTAAACTAAGCAAAACACTCTCTCACAGAGAGGAGTCAGGCAAAGGTTCAGGAGATACAGGCTTCCGCAGACTGACGCGAAGCCTCTCCAAGACTTGATGCCGTATGTCTGCAAAGCACCCAGTCAAATAGTCCCCAGCACCAGTGAACCTCATCGCCGGCCCATCAAGGAGACTGGGCGGGTGCAGGTGAACCAAAGCACCAATCAGGAGATGGCGAGCACAGATCACAGACCATGACAGGTGCCCCTAATCACAGGCCAACCAATACGCAGGTGCCACTCATACTGGCTGATTGCAGGCCGATAGGTAAATGTCACCTGTTGACTGCTAATCCTCTGGCCAGTGACTGTGTCAGAGAGAGAGTGTTGGGAGAGGCTGTGTACTGGCAGGGAGAGACTGTTGGAGCGACTATGTACTGGGAGAGAGAGGGATTGTTGGAGAGGCTATGTACTGGCAGAGAGACAGTTGGAGAGGCTATGTACAGGCAGGGAGAGCCTTTATGTGCTCGGCTGTCCTGTTCGCATTTCTGCTAGCCAGCTGTGAAGGTTGAGAGTGAGACGTGACAGCACAGAACACTATGCACACTCTCAAGGAGACTGGGCGCAGGTGAACCAAAGCACCAATCAGGAGATGGTAAGCCCAGATCACAGACCATGACAGGTGCCCCTAATCACAGGCCAACCAGTACGCATGTGCCACTCATACTGGCTGATTGCAGGCCGATAGGGAAATGTCACCTGTTGGCTGCTGATCCTCTGGCTAGTGACCATGTCAGAGAGAGAGTGTTGGAGAGGCTATGTACTGGCAGGGAGAGCCTTTATGTGCTCGGCTGTCCTGTTTGCATTTCTGCTAGCCAGCGGTGAAGGTTAAGAGTGAGACATGACAGCACAGAACACTACACCAACACACTAGACACTTCACAACAACCCCACTTCTTACACAAGAATGTCAGACGCAATTTAATGATGGCAGAAACATTATCAGTAAAGTACGAGGCACATATGTCAGGAGTGAGCAGAGTGGAGGTCAGAGGAGGCGGTGGATTAAGGAGTTAAAAGCAGAAAACATTTTTTGAGCATCAGTGGCGCGACAGATCTTGTTCTGATAGTAAGTAGTTTTAGCCGATTTTAAGCTGGAGAATGAATCAGAATACTTTATTCATCCCCGAGGGGAAATTGGGTCTAATTACAGACACTCACGCTCTAGTAAAGAAAAAACTAACACGATACAAGGTAACAAGAAAATAGAAACAAGAAAAGCAGAAACGAATAGAAATAAAATAAGAAATAGAAATAAGAACAAAATATATAAACATATTTGTGCACCATGCTAGTAGTACTTGGATGTCTGACAGATTAGCAAGTGCTTGGATAACTTCTGTTTTATTTACAGCCGACTGGCATGTCCATAAGCCAAAGGTGAAGGAGGAGTGAGTAGAGGAGGCTTTCCAGAGGGAATTGAGGTTGTCAGGGTTGCATTGTCTTCAACAGATGTGATTTTCCCCCCCCAATAACCTTGAATGACAGGGATGTCTTTGTATCACATGGTGGGTGAGGCAGGCAACAAGAGCAACAAAACGTTTCTATAGTCTCAACTAGAATCTAATCTGGATTGTGATTTGGATCTAGATTCTAATTCATCCTAATAAATTCTTTCATTTCTTCTAAACATTTTTGCTTGTGTTGTCTTTTGTGTGTGTGTGTGTGTGTGTGTGTGTGTGTGTGTGTGTGTGTGTTAGCTGGAGGTTCAGTTAGAAGATTCCAGAGCAGAAGCTTCTAAAGAGAAGAAACTTCGTGAGCACAGTGAGGTTTATTCTAAACAACTGGAGACAGAGCTGGAGACACTTAAGGTTTATACACACCTTTAATTTTAATACTACACACACACACACACACACACACACACACACACACACACACACACACACACACACGTGTGTATATGTACATACGTATATATATCATCTCATCTCATCTTCAGCCGCTTTTCCAGGGTCGGGTTGCGGTGGCAGCAAGCTAAGTAGGGCACTCCAGACATCCCTCTCCCCAACAATGCCCTCCAGCTCCTCCTGGGGGATCCCAAGGTGTTCCCAGGCCAGATTGGACATGTAGTCCCTCCAGTGAGTTCTGGGTCTACCCCGGGGTCTCCTCCCAGTTGGCCGTGCCCGGTAAACCTCCAAAGGAAGGCGCCCAGGAGGCATCCTAATCAGATGCCCGAACCATCTCAACTGGCTCCTTTCGATGCGAAGGAACAGTGGCTCTACTCTAAGCTCCCTTTAGATGTCCGGGCTCCTCACCCTATCTCTAAGGCTGAGCCCAGACACCCTACGGAGGAAACTCATTTCAGCCGCTTGTATCTGCGATCTCACCCTTTCACTCATTACCCAAAGCTCATGACCATAGGTGAGGATTGGAACGAAGATTGACTGGTAGGTTGAGAGCTTTGCCTTCCGGCTCAGCTCCTTCTTCACCACAACGGTCCGGTACAACTTCTGCATTACTGCTGATGCTGCACCAATCCACCTGTCAATCTCCCGCTCCATCCTACCCTCACTCGTGAACAAGACCCTGAGATAGCTGGAGGTCGCGTTCTGATGAAGCCAACAAAACCACATCATCTGCAAAGAGCTGAGATGCAATTCTGAGGTTCCCAAAACGGGCACACTCCTCACCTTGGCTGCGTCTTGAGATCCTGTCCATGAATATCACAAACAGAATCAGAGACAAGGGACAACCTTGGTGGAGTCTGACACCCACCAAAAACGTGTGTGACTTTTTGCCAAGAATGCGGACACAGCTCTTACTTTGGTTATACAAGGACCGGATGGATTGTAACAACTGCCCCAGTACCCCATACTCCCACAGTACCCCCATAGAGTGGCCCGGGGTACACGGTCGTAAGCCTTCTCCAAGTCCAAAAAACACATGTAGACTGGCTGGTCAAACTCCCATGCCCCCCTCAGCACTTGCGCAAAGGTAAAGAGTTGGTCCGTTTTTCCACGACCAGGATGGAATCCGCATTGTTCCTCCTGGATCTGAGGTTCGACAATCAGTCGGAGCCTCCTTTTGGCACCCTAGACTAGACTTTCCCAGGGAGGCTGAGCAATGTGATGCCCTAATAATTGGAGCACACCCTCTGGTCCCCCTTTTTGAATATGGGAACCACCACCCCAGTCTGCCACTCCACAGGTGCTGTCCCCGACCTCCACGTGACACTGAAGAGGCATGTCAACCAAGACAGCCCAATAATGTCCAGAGCCTTCAGCATCTCAGGGCGAATCTCATCCACACCTGGCACCTTGCCACTGAGGAGACCTTTGCCAGGGATATGGGTGCTATATATGTGTGTGTGTGTATTTTATATATATGTGTGTGTGTGTGTATTTTATATATATATATATGTGTGTGTGTGTGTGTGTGTATGCCTGGGAATAGCTTGGGCTGGGAATTCTGTTCTCTTGTAGACAACCCAAGCTTGAGGAAGAAACACACCACCCAAAAAAGGGCTGAAAGGGAGATGTTTTACACACGCACATGCACGCACACACAAATTTAGATTGTAATACCTTAGCATAAAGCTAACATTGTCTCCTGTCGTCCTGTTTAGCTGAAGCAGGGCAGTGGACGGGGAGGTGGGGGTAGCCCCGAGGCACAGCAGGAGCTATCCAGGATGAAGTCAGAGCTGGATAAGAAGGTTCTGTTCTATGAGGAGGAACTGGTGAGACGTGAGGCTTCCCATACTTCAGAGCTGAAGAGCCTCCGCAAAGAGCTGCAGGACTCAGAGGGCCAGCAGCTGTCATTGCACAAAGAGCTCCTCATGCTCAAAGACAAGCTGGAGAAGGCCAAGAGGGAGAGGTAGGTCTGGCTAAGCTAGACTAATCAAGTTTAAAAGGCTGGGAGAGGGAATTGGCTCTGTCTAGGCGAGTCTAAACAGAATTTGGAGGCAATCTGTCTAGGCAGAGGTAGCTGATATGAGCTAGGTTAATGTAAGTTTCAAGTTTTATTTCTCAAATGAACAACAATACAGCATGGTAGACAATGCTGGCAATGAAATGCTTCGGTGTTAGGCCAGCCTCAAAAAGCTAAAAAAATATGACATTAAAACTTTAATTCAAACTTATAAAGTTAAAACTAAAATCTAAAAAACCTAGAATCTAAAATTTAACAGATAAAATTAATAGTATTTACAGGCTAAACAAAACTTAAAATGAAACTAAAATCTCATATTTTAAATTTAAATTTAACAACTGACAGTTAAATTAAACAGTATTTACAGATCTACTACTAATACTTTAAGCTGCTCCTGTTAGGGGTCACCACAGCGGATCATCCGTTTCCATTTCTTCCTGTCCTCTGCATCTTCCTCTGTCACACCAGCCACCTGCATGTCCTTTCTCACCACATCCATAAACCTCCTCTTTGGCCTTCCCCTTCTCTTCCCTGGCAGCTCCATATTCAGCATCCTTCTCCCAATATACCCAGCATCTCTCCTCCACACATGTCCAAGCCATCTCAATCTTTCCTCTCTTGCTTTGTCTCCAAACCGTCCAACCTGAGCTGTCCCTCTAATATACTCGTTCCTAATCCTGTCCTTCTTCATCACTCCCAACAACGAACATCTTAACAGATTCAACTCTGCCACCTCCAGCTCCACCTCCTGTCTTTTCGTCAGTGCCACTGTCTCCAAACCATATAACATAGCTGGTCTCACTACCATCTTGTAAACCTTCCCTTTAACTCTTGCTGGTACCCTTCAGTCACAAAGCAGTCCTGACACTCTTCTCCACCCACTCCACCCTGCCTGCACTCTCTTCTTCACCTCTCTTCTGCACTTTCCATTACTTTGAGCAGTTGACTCTAAGTATCTAAACTCATCCACCTTCACCACTTCTACTGCTTGCATCCTCACCATTTTGCTATCCTGTATTCTGTATTGTTCCTACTGACCTTCATTCCTCTTCTCTCCAGTGCATACCTCCACCTCTCCTGGCTCTCCTCAACCTGCACCCTACTCTCGCTACAGACCACAATGTTATCCGCAAACATAGTCCACGGAGACTCCTGCCTGATCTTGTCCGTCAACCTGTCCATCACCAATGCAAACAAGAAAGGGCTCAGAGCCGATCCTTGATGTAATCCCACCTCCACCTTGAACCCACCTGTCATTCCAACTGCACACCTCACCACTGTCACACTTCCCTTATACATATCCTGCACCACTCCTACATACCTTTCTGCCACTCCCGATTTCCTGATACAATACCACACCTCCTCTCTCGTCTCCCTGTTGTATGCGTTCTCTACATCTACAAAGACACAATGTAACTCCTTCTGACCTTCTCTATACTTCTCCACCAATAATTTCTACACAAACATCACATCTGTGGTGCTCTTTCGTGGCATGAAACCTTACTGCTGCTCGCTAATCATCACCTCTCCTCTTAACATAGCTTCCACTTACCCATATATTCATGCTGTGGCTGATAAACTTTATACCTCTGTACTTAGTAAACCACTGCACATCACCCTTAATAATAATAATTATGATATTTTTATTTACATAGCACTTTTCTAAAACAATGTTACAAAGTGCTACACAAAAAAAGATAAAACCAGACAACACAAATAAGAGTAAGCTCAAATAAGTAAGAGTAAAAATAAATACAGTATAAATAAAAACAAATATCAAGCATTTGTAAAAGCTTTCATAAAAAGAAAAAAACTTTTCTTTTTATTAAAGCTTTGACAAGAAAGACGCTAGAGACTTGGTTTGTCTTAGTTCAACATGAAGAGAGTTCCATAGTGTGGGGGTTCTAACAGCAAAAGCCCTGGTCACCCTTTGTAACAAACCGAGACCTGGCAATAACTAGCAGGGCTCCATCTGCAGACCTTAATGGTTGAGGAGGGATATACCAAGTCAATAAATCACAAATGTTGAAGGAGCAATACCATTTAAAGCCTTAAAAGTGAGGAGTAAAATTTTAAAATCAATTCGAAATATAACAGGGAGACAGTGTAGGGAGGCAAGCACAGGAGTGATATGATCATGCCTCCTTGTCCCGGTACTAAGCCGAGCAGCGACGTTTTGTACCAACTGCAGATGGTGGAGGGAGCCCTTGCTGATACCAGAATAAAGTGCATTACAGTAGTCAAGACAAGAATAGATAAAACCATGTACAACTTTTTGCAGACCAGCAATTGATAAAATGACCTAATTTTGGAAATTAGCTTGGGCTGGAAAAAGCATGACTGAAAAACATGTTTGATTTGATTGTCAAAACTGAGGTTAGCATCGAATATTACCCCAAGATTCCTAGTAGTCTGCTTAAGACTACCTGATAGACCACCAAGATTAGTAGCAAAAGGGCTGATGGAATTTTCAGGACCGATCAAAATGACCTCAGACTTATTATCATTAAATTTGAGAAAAATTTTGGACGTCCAGAATTTAATGTCAGAAAGGCAAGTTGTGAGATTTGTTAGAGTGCTAGGATTTGTGGGTTTTAGTGGCATGTATGAGTGTCATCAGCATGAAAATGGTAGAACACAATGTAATTTTGAATGACCTGATCAAATGGCAGCATGTATATAGAAAAGAGAAGGGGGTCAAGAACTGAGCCTTGAGGGACACCACAACTCAGCTTAGCCACAGAGGAGGTCAAGTTACCCAGAAAAACAGAAAAAGTTCTGTTGGTGAGGTAACCGCATAATAAGCTAAGAGCCAAGCCTTTGATGCCGACCCAAGTCTCTAAGCAATGTAAGAGGATGTTGTGATCGACCATGTCAAAGGCAGCACTTAAGACTAAAAGAACTAAAATCAAGCAGTCACCTCTGTCTGCAGTCAGCAGTAGGTCATTAGTGACCTTAACTAGAGTTGTCTCGGTGCTATGAAGTGCTCTAAAACCAGACGGGAAACTATTAAAAACTATTAGTGTTCATAAAGAAATCAACTGAAACGATTGGTACCAGTATACTTCTCCACTCCTCAGGCATCCTCTCACTTTCCAAGATTGTGTTAAACAATCTAGTTAAAAACTCCACTGACATCTCTCATAAACATCTCCATGCCTCCACAGGTGTGTCATCAGGACCAACTGCCTTTCCACTCTTCATCCTCTTCATAGCTGCCCTCACTTCATCCTTGCTAGTTCACTGCACTTCGTGATCCACATCATCCAACCCTGTCTCTCATTTTCATCATTCATCAGCCCCTCAAAGTACTCCTTCCAACTTCTCAACACACTCTCCTTGCTTGTCAGCACATTTCCATCTCTATCCTTCGTCGCCCTAACAGACGGCACATCCTTCCCAGCTTGGTTCCTCTGTCAAGCCAATCGATACAAGTCCTTTTCTCCTTCCTTAGTGTCCAGCCTCTCATACAACTCACCATACGCCTTTTCCTTTGCCTACACCACCTTTCTCTTTGCTTAACGCCGCATCTCCTTGTACTCCTTTCTACTTTCTTCATCTCTGACTAACCTACTTCTTCTTTGCCAACCTCTTCCTCTGTATACTTTGCTGTACTTCCTCATTCCACCACCAAGTCTCCTTGTCTTCCGTCCTTTGTCCAGATGACCCACCAAGTACCTTCCTAGCTGTCTCCCTCACTATTTCTGAAGTACTTGCCCAGCCAGCCAACAACTCTTCTCTACCACCCGGTGCCTGTCTTAACTCCTCCCTGAACTCCACACAACAGTTTTCCTTCTTCAGAATCAGAATCATGTTTATTGACCATGTAGGTTTGCACATAGCTGGAATTTGACTCCAGTTTCGTGGCTCTCTCAGTGTACTTAACATAGAACAACAACGCTACAACACAACAATCTTCAGATATATATACACACAAGGATAGACTATATACTGGCAAAAGAAGAGGCGATAAAGTGAAATGGTACAGAGAATATATCAGAGATGCCGAAATAAATATTAGTAGGTTACTTACATAAATGTCTGAGGTAGATGGACATGACAGAGCGTAGCAGTATAAGTACAATGTACAGTATATACAATGTACAGCTACAGTATATACAAAATGGTTGGATTTATTTGACAATGTTAGTCGTTCATTTGAATGACAGCCCGCAGAAAGAAACTTGTAATATCTGGTTGTTTTGGGGTACAGTGCTCTGTAGCATCGGCTAGAGGGAAGGAGTTGGAACAGGTTGTGACCAGGGTGTGATGGGTCTGAAGTGATGTTGCTTGCCCATTTACAGACTCTGGAGATGTATAAGTCCTGAATGGAGAGCAGGTTGGCACCAATGATTTTCGCTGCAGACCTAACTGTCTGTTGTAATCTGTCCCTGTCCTGTTTGGTGGCTGAACCAAACCAGACAGTGATGGATGTGCAGAGGACAGACTGGATTATTGCAGTGTAGAACTGAATCAGCAGTTCCTTAGGCAGGTTGAACTTCCTGAGCTAACGGAAGAAGTACATTCTCTGCTGGGCCTTTTTGATGATTGTGTCTATGTTGGATGCACACCTTAGGTCCTGGGTAATTGTGGAATCAAGAAATCTGTAGGTTTTCACCGCAGGCACCATGCTGTTGAGTATGGTGAGGGGAGGCAGTGTTGGGGGACTCCTCTTGAAGTCCACTGTCATCTCGACTGTTTTGAGCATGTTCAGCTCCAGGTTGTTATGGCCACACCAAAGGGCCAGCTGATCAACCTCCTGTCTATATTTAGACTTGTCACCATCCTGGATAAGGCCAGTGATGGCTGGGTCATCCACAAACTTCAGGAGTTTAACAGATGGGTCTCCTGAGGTGCAGTCATTTGTATAGCGGGAGAAGAGTAGAGGGGAGAGCGCACATCCCGGGGGAGCACCAGTGCTGATTGTCCAGGTGCTGGATGTGATTTTCCCCAGCCTTACCAGCTGCCTGCTGTCTGTCAGGAAGCTTTTAATCTACTGGCAGATGGGGGCAGGTACAGTGAGCTGGGTTAGTTTCGAGTGGAGGATATCTGGGACGATAATGTTGAAGACCTGTAGTCTTTTAATCCTGTGATACTGGGTTTCTCGGAGACTGGGATGATAGTGGAGATCTTGAAGCAGGAAGGGACTTCACACAGCTCCAGTGATCTGTTGAAGGTCTAGGTCTAGAAGCTGCAGCCACTCCCCCATACACATCAATGGAGTGGAAGTGGAGCGTGTCTACAGCTTTAAATTCCCTGGAGTCCACATCAGCGAGGACCTTTCCTGGACATCAAACACCTAGGCCCTTGTGAAAAAGGCCCAACAACACCTGCATTTCCTGAGGAGGCTGAGGAGCGCCCGTCTATCCCCAAAAATTCTCACCAACTTCTACCACTGCACCATAGAGAGCATCCTGACCATCTGCATCTCAGTGTGGTACAACCTCAGTAGACCAGAAAGCTCTGCAACGGGTTGTCAAGGCGGCCCAGCATATCATCAGTACCCAGCTCCCAGCCATAAAAGACATTTATCACAAACGCTGCCTTTGAAGGGGTCTCAGCATCAGTAGAAATCCCACCCACCCCAACTATGGACTGTTCTCCCCCCTGCACTCTGGGAGGCGCTACAGGAACCTCAGAGCCCGCACGACCAGGCTCAAAAAAACGTCTTTCCCCAAGCCATTACCCACCTGAACCTGGTTTTACCCACTGAATGTCTGTAAATATGTTTATACTCGTCCTTTTTTTTTTTACTTTAGCTTTTTGTCTTGATCTGTATATATGTATCTTGTACTGGGTTTGCTGTGTTTGTCTGTGTCTGTCTTGCACTGTTTGGCGAAGCTGCAGCCCTTATTTCATTTTTAACATGTGCTTGCACATGTTGTAATGACATAGAATAGAACAGAATATCAGTGTGGAAACGGGGGCCAACTGGTCAGCACAGACTTTAAGACGGGGGTGACATGCTATCCGGGCCCCGTGCCTTCCTGGTCTTCTGTCTCTGGAAGAGCTGGTGCATGTCCTCAACACAGATCCTGAGTGCAGGTGGGGGGTTGGTGGGGAGGGGAGAGGTGCTGGCAGGGGGTGCAGTTGTTTTGTGTTGTGGCCGAAGAGGGGGAGGGGCTGTGAAAGTTCACACCCCTCACCCTCATCCCATATGTTGTTGATCATGAAGCAGACACTTGCCTCTCTGCTCTTCCCTGATTCCTTTGTTCGATCCTGCCCGTGAATACAAAGTCCCAAAAGTACATTGGCGGAGAGTCAGGTATCGATGAGTTCTGCCAAGTCTCTGTGAAAACCATCGCGTTACAATTCTTAATGTCCCACTGCTAAGCCATCCTGCTCCTCAGTTCATCCAGTTTGGTGTGCAGAGACGGGTCATTCACTAGAAGAATGCCTGGGACAGGAGGCTGGTGTTATCGTAGCCTCAGTCTGACCAGGCTTCCTGCCTGCTTTCCCCGTTTTCTTCGCCCACGGTGCTTTCCAGGTGTTATTTCATGTAACCCGAAAAATGGATTGTCCATGTTCGCTGTTGTTGTTGTTCTTGATGTAAAATCTATATCCATCGTATTCCTGATGTCCAGTGGTGTTTGTTGTCTGTCTTAGCTAATGACAACCATGCAGATTTAACAAAAACACTCAACAAAAAGCTAAATAGACATTTAAAAAAAACCTAGTTTAAGGCAGAGCTAAACGCACAGCAGCCATCTTCAGTGGCAGCGGAGATGCTGTCTGTGAGTTGAGGAGTCTGAAAGGAAAGGTGGATCTTAATAATCTTAACTAGACTAACATAAGGCCTTCGTCGTGTAGACGGATGAGTTCATTCTTGATGTGTGCTGTTCCCTGTAGACAAATGGAAATGGACGAGGCAGTTGGAGCTCTGAAGGAAAAGTATGAAAGAGAGCGAAGCCTTCTGACAGAGGACAACCACAAGCTGACCACAGAGACTGACAGGGTAAAGACATGGCCATATCTGTCAATAAAACTGTATCACTACACATCACTGTTATATCTATCCTATCACACATGTCAATAATACTGTATCACTACACATCACTGTTATATCTATCATATGACACGTGTCAGTAAAACTGTGTCACTACACATCACTGTAATATCTATCATATGACACGTGTCAGTAATACTGTATCACTACACATCACTGTAATATCTATCATATGACGCATGTCAGTAATACTGTATCACTACACATCACTGTTATATCTATCATATGACACATGTCAGTTATACTGTATCACTACACATCACTGTTATATCTATCATGTGACACGTGTCAATAATACTGTATCACTACACATCACTGTAATATCTATCATATGACACGTGTCAGTAATACTGTATCACTACACATCACTGTAATATCTATCATATGACGCATGTCAATAATACTGTATCACTACACATCACTGTTATATCTATCATATGACACGTGTCAATAATACTGTATCACTACACATCACTGTTATATCTATCATATGACGCGTGTCAGTAATACTGTATCACTACACATCACTGTAATATCTATCATATGACACGTGTCAGTAAAACTGTATCACTACACATCACTGTTATATCTATCATATGACGCGTGTCAGTAATACTGTATCACTACACATCACTGTTATATCTATCATATGACGCATGTCAGTAATACTGTATCACTACACATCACTGTTATATCTATCATATGACACGTGTCAGTTATACTGTATCACTACACATCACTGTTATATCTATCATATGACACGTGTCAGTAAAACTGTATCACTACACATCACTGTAATATCTATCATATGACACGTGTCAGTAATACTGTATCACTACACATCACTGTAATATCTATCGTATGACACATGTCAGTAAAACTGTATCACTACACATCACTGTAATATCTATCATATGACACATGTCAGTAATACTGTATCACTACACATCACTGTTATATCTATCATATGACACATGTCAGTAAAACTGTATCACTACACATCACTGTAATATCTATCATATGACACGTGTCAGTAATACTGTATCACTACACATCACTGTAATATCTATCGTATGACACGTGTCAGTAATACTGTATCACTACACATCACTGTAATATCTATCGTATGACACGTGTCAGTAATACTGTATCACTACACATCACTGTTATATCTATCATATGACACGTGTCAGTAATACTGTGTCACTACACATCACTGTTATATCTATCATATGACACGTGTCAATAATACTGTATCACTACACATCACTGTTATATCTATCATATGACACGTCAGTAATACTGTATCACTACACATCACTGTTATATCTATCATATGACACGTGTCAGTAAAACTGTATCACTACACATCACTGTAATATCTATCATATGACACGTGTCAGTAATACTGTATCACTACACATCACTGTTATATCTATCATATGACACGTGTCAATAATACTGTATCACTACACATCACTGTTATATCTATCATATGACACGTGTCAGTAAAACTGTCACTACACATCACTGTAATATCTATCATATGACACGTGTCAGTAATACTGTATCACTACACATCACTGTAATATCTATCATATGACACGTGTCAGTAATACTGTATCACTACACATCACTGTAACATCTATCATATGACACGTGTCAGTAATACTGTATCACTACACATCACTGTTATATCTATCATATGACACGTGTCAGTAATACTGTGTCACTACACATCACTGTTATATCTATCATATGACACGTGTCAGTAATACTGTATCACTACACATCACTGTTATATCTATCATATGACGCGTGTCAGTAATACTGTATCACTACACATCACTGTTATATCTATCATATGACGCATGTCAGTAATACTGTATCACTACACATCACTGTAATATCTATCATATGACACATGTCAATAATACTGTATCACTACACATCACTGTAATATCTATCATATGACACGTGTCAGTAATACTGTATCACTACACATCACTGTAATATCTATCATATGACACGTGTCAGTAATACTGTATCACTACACATCACTGTAATATCTATCATATGACACATGTCAGTTATACTGTATCACTACACATCACTGTAATATCTATCATATGACACGTGTCAGTAATACTGTATCACTACACATCACTGTAATATCTATCATATGACACGTGTCAGTAATACTGTATCACTACACATTACTGTAATATCTATCGTATGACACGTGTCAGTAATACTGTGTCACTACACATCACTGTAATATCTATCATATGACACGTGTCAGTAATACTGTGTCACTACACATCACTGTAATATCTATCATATGACACGTGTCAATAATACTGTATCACTACACATCACTGTTATATCTATCGTATGACACATGTCAATAATACTGTATCACTACACATCACTGTAATATCTATCGTATGACACATGTCAGTAATACTGTATCACTACACATCACTGTAATATCTATCGTATGACACATGTCAGTAAAACTGTATCACTACACATCACTGTAATATCTATCATATGACACGTGTCAGTAATACTGTATCACTACACATCACTGTAATATCTATCGTATGACACGTGTCAGTAATACTGTATCACTACACATCACTGTTATATCTATCATATGACACGTGTCAATAATACTGTATCACTACACATCACTGTAATATCTATCATATGACACGTGTCAGTAATACTGTATCACTACACATCACTGTTATATCTATCATATGACACGTGTCAATAATACTGTATCACTACACATCACTGTTATATCTATCATATGACACGTCAGTAATACTGTATCACTACACATCACTGTTATATCTATCATATGACACGTGTCAGTAAAACTGTCACTACACATCACTGTAATATCTATCATATGACACGTGTCAGTAATACTGTATCACTACACATCACTGTTATATCTATCATATGACACGTGTCAGTAATACTGTGTCACTACACATCACTGTTATATCTATCATATGACACGTGTCAGTAATACTGTATCACTACACATCACTGTTATATCTATCATATGACACGTGTCAGTAATACTGTATCACTACACATCACTGTTATATCTATCATATGACACGTGTCAGTAATACTGTATCACTACACATCACTGTAATATCTATCATATGACACGTGTCAGTAATACTGTGTCACTACACATCACTGTTATATCTATCATATGACGCGTGTCAGTAATACTGTATCACTACACATCACTGTTATATCTATCATATGACACGTGTCAATAATACTGTATCACTACACATCACTGTTATATCTATCATATGACACGTCAGTAATACTGTATCACTACACATCACTGTTATATCTATCATATGACACGTGTCAGTAAAACTGTCACTACACATCACTGTAATATCTATCATATGACACGTGTCAGTAATACTGTATCACTACACATCACTGTAACATCTATCATATGACACGTGTCAGTAATACTGTATCACTACACATCACTGTTATATCTATCATATGACACGTGTCAGTAATACTGTGTCACTACACATCACTGTTATATCTATCATATGACACGTGTCAGTAATACTGTATCACTACACATCACTGTTATATCTATCATATGACGCGTGTCAGTAATACTGTATCACTACACATCACTGTTATATCTATCATATGACGCATGTCAGTAATACTGTATCACTACACATCACTGTAATATCTATCATATGACACATGTCAATAATACTGTATCACTACACATCACTGTAATATCTATCATATGACACGTGTCAGTAATACTGTATCACTACACATCACTGTAATATCTATCATATGACACGTGTCAGTAATACTGTATCACTACACATCACTGTTATATCTATCATATGACACATGTCAGTAATACTGTATCACTACACATCACTGTTATATCTATCATATGACACGTGTCAATAATACTGTATCACTACACATCACTGTTATATCTATCATATGACACGTGTCAGTAATACTGTATCACTACACATTACTGTAATATCTATCGTATGACACGTGTCAGTAATACTGTATCACTACACATCACTGTAATATCTATCATATGACACATGTCAGTAATACTGTGTCACTACACATCACTGTAATATCTATCATATGACACGTGTCAGTAATACTGTGTCACTACACATCACTGTAATATCTATCATATGACACGTGTCAATAATACTGTATCACTACACATCACTGTTATATCTATCGTATGACACATGTCAATAATACTGTATCACTACACATCACTGTAATATCTATCGTATGACACATGTCAGTAATACTGTATCACTACACATCACTGTAATATCTATCGTATGACACATGTCAGTAAAACTGTATCACTACACATCACTGTAATATCTATCATATGACACGTGTCAGTAATACTGTATCACTACACATCACTGTAATATCTATCGTATGACACGTGTCAGTAATACTGTATCACTACACATCACTGTTATATCTATCATATGACACGTGTCAATAATACTGTATCACTACACATCACTGTAATATCTATCATATGACACGTGTCAGTAATACTGTATCACTACACATCACTGTTATATCTATCATATGACACGTGTCAATAATACTGTATCACTACACATCACTGTTATATCTATCATATGACACGTCAGTAATACTGTATCACTACACATCACTGTTATATCTATCATATGACACGTGTCAGTAAAACTGTCACTACACATCACTGTAATATCTATCATATGACACGTGTCAGTAATACTGTATCACTACACATCACTGTAACATCTATCATATGACACGTGTCAGTAATACTGTATCACTACACATCACTGTTATATCTATCATATGACACGTGTCAGTAATACTGTGTCACTACACATCACTGTTATATCTATCATATGACACGTGTCAGTAATACTGTATCACTACACATCACTGTTATATCTATCATATGACGCGTGTCAGTAATACTGTATCACTACACATCACTGTTATATCTATCATATGACGCATGTCAGTAATACTGTATCACTACACATCACTGTAATATCTATCATATGACACATGTCAATAATACTGTATCACTACACATCACTGTAATATCTATCATATGACACGTGTCAGTAATACTGTATCACTACACATCACTGTAATATCTATCATATGACACGTGTCAGTAATACTGTATCACTACACATCACTGTAATATCTATCATATGACACATGTCAGTTATACTGTATCACTACACATCACTGTAATATCTATCATATGACACGTGTCAGTAATACTGTATCACTACACATCACTGTAATATCTATCATATGACACGTGTCAGTAATACTGTATCACTACACATTACTGTAATATCTATCGTATGACACGTGTCAGTAATACTGTGTCACTACACATCACTGTAATATCTATCATATGACACGTGTCAGTAATACTGTGTCACTACACATCACTGTAATATCTATCATATGACACGTGTCAATAATACTGTATCACTACACATCACTGTTATATCTATCGTATGACACATGTCAATAATACTGTATCACTACACATCACTGTAATATCTATCGTATGACACATGTCAGTAATACTGTATCACTACACATCACTGTAATATCTATCGTATGACACATGTCAGTAATACTGTATCACTACACATCACTGTAATATCTATCATATGACACGTGTCAGTAATACTGTATCACTACACATCACTGTTATATCTATCATATGACACGTGTCAGTAATACTGTATCACTACACATCACTGTTATATCTATCATATGACACATGTCAGTAATACTGTATCACTACACATCATTGTTATATCTATCATATGACACGTGTCAATAATACTGTATCACTACACATCACTGTTATATCTATCATATGACACATGTCAATAATACTGTATCACTACACATCACTGTTATATCTATCATATGACACAAATATCACTCAAATCTCACTGTCACTTTATTAAAAAAGCTGTCTTATTACGATGACGTCACTATCATATCACGGTACCAATACAGTCCTCTCTCTTCTCTTCTCTTCTCTTCTCTTCTCTTCTCTTCTCTTCTCTTCTCTTCTCCTCTTTTCCTCTCCTCTCCTCTCCTCTCCTCTCCTCTACTCACCTCTCCTCTACTCACCTCTCCTCTCCTCTACTCACCTCTCCACTCCTCTACTCACCTCTCCTCTCCTCTTCTCCCCTCTCCTCTCCTCTACTCACCTCTCCTCTCCTCTACTCACCTCTCCACTCCTCTACTCACCTCTCCTCTCCTCTACTCACCTCTCCTCTCCTCTACTCCCCTCTCCACTCCTCTACTCACCTCTCCTCTCCTCTACTCACCTCTCCACTCCTCTACTCACCTCTCCTCTCCTCTCCTCTCCTCTCCTCTACTCACCTCTCCTCTCCTCTACTCACCTCTCCACTCCTCTACTCACCTCTCCTCTCCTCTTCTCCCCTCTCCTCTCCTCTACTCACCTCTCCTCTCCTCTACTCACCTCTCCACTCCTCTACTCACCTCTCCTCTCCTCTCCTCTACTCACCTCACACCTCTCCTCTCCTCTACTCACCTCTCCACTGCTATAATCACCTCGCTCCTCCTCTCCTCAGCTTTGTACATTTGTAGATAAACTGACTGCTCAAAATCGGCAGTTGGAGGATGAGCTCCAGGACTTGGCTGCTAAGAAGGAGAGTGTGGCCCACTGGGAGGCTCAGATCGCTGAGATTATCCAGTGGTGAGTGGATGATCAAGTCAACCTTGACCTTTGAATCTTGACTCCTTTGGTTAGCTAGCTGGTGCCCACACTTTAAAATGGTAGTGAAATAAGCTTGCCTTGATCACCAGTCTAACGTTTGCACTGGACTGAAGTCAGTGGCGGTACTTTGTATCAACTGTGTGTTACTTTGTAAATGAAGTGGCTGAATTAGAATCAGTTTAGAGACTAGCCCTATGTAGAAGACAAAGTCATAGACGTGCCATGTGCTGGTCCTTGAAGGTTGAAGGTGTGCTAATCAGTGACTTCACCTGGTGAAGTGATTGGTTGGAATGTAAACCTACATACTCTTGGCACTCCATGGCAAAAGGATGCCTGAGTCTGCCAAGTGTTATTAGAAGGACCAGACATATTAAAATGTAATTGAATCAGGGTGTTTGAACTGTAGACATGTCAGCATACCCGCTACCTGATGAAACCTATAGATGCCCTCTACCTGATGAAACCTATAGATGCCCTCTACCCGATGAAACCTATAGATGCCCTCTGTCTGATGAAACCTATGGATATCCTCTACCTGATGAAACCTATAGATACCCTCACTGGCCTAACATATTTATTATGGGCCCTGGTGCAAGCAACCCTCGTAGACCCCCCCCCCCGTCTCTCTCTCACTCGCTCACACACACACCACCACCACCATAGGTGGGTTTAGTAAGTAATTTTAGTAATTTATTTGTATAGCACCTTTCACAGATATACAATCACAAAGTGCTTCACAGCATAAAATATAACAAATAGAATAGAAATATCAAAGTAACAGACAAAGTTTAAACAGATGAGTTATTGTAAAGGTCAGTACGTCAAAAATTGGCTACACTTCAGAACCACGGAGAGCGGACGCACCACGGACAGAGTTGGGAAACCTAAACAGACGGTCTCTAAACCACATCAGTCGACAAGGCAATGAAACAAGTCGACGAAGCCACTAGGCTGTAATATAGCTAATGGCCTTGCCATTCCACAGTAACAGGGGAGCACACATCACACTCACAACCTGCTAGATTGCATGGTTTGGCACGCGTGCAGCACACATTGCAGCCTTCCTTTTTTTCCTTGCTCTCCTTCCTCTTTTTACCTCCACTTTTATGTGTGTAACTCATGCTTGCTTGCTTGATTTTATTTTTCTAGCGTTACTTAGGTAGGCTAGATAGGTCAATGATATTGCGCGCGCTAAACAAGCTATCATCACATGCTCAAAACAGACACGTAACATTGGACTTGGACAATGCATGCAGAAATATTGACGGGCCCCCCCCACTAGCGGCGGGCCCTGGTGCCACTGCACCGGCTGCACCACCTATATTTACGCCAGTGGATACCCTCTACCTGATGAAACCTATAGATCCATCCAAAGGAGTTGAATCAAGTGCAACTGGACTTGGTATATATCCGTGAAGACGTTTCGCCTCTCATCCAAGAGGCTTCTTCAGTTCATGCCTTTCTGACTAGACCAAGCTAGTCTGACTGGCTGCTGATGAGACTCAGAATTTATCCTCTAGGAGTCATTGTCACAGCTATAGATATGCGTGGCTCTCCAGTGCTCCGATGTCCAGCCGGGCCTGTCGCCATCGGAGCTATTGATTTGCACTTGTTTAGCAGCGACGGTGGTTGGGGGTGTTAGTTTCGACTTCATTGTTCAGTGGTCATGAGAGTCGTTGGAGCCGTTAGTGAGCGACTGTTGTTCTTGGAGGCCAGGCTTCTTGAGTCTCCTGGGTAGAGATGAAAGGACGGCATTGTAAGTGGGAGATAGGTGGTGTTGCAGACCTCCTCCTCTGTTGAGGGATGGTTTTTCCAGTTTCGCATAGATGGCTTCCTTCACCCCTCTTTCAAACCATCTATCTTCTCTGTCCAAAATGTGTACGTTGCTGTCCTGGAAGGAGTGTGTCTTCTCCTTTAGGTGTAGATGGACTGCTGAGTCTTGTCCTGAGGAGTTTGGCCTTCTGTGTTGGGCCATCCGTTTGTGTAGTAGTTGTTTGGTTTCTCCTATGTATAGGTCAGTGCAATCCTCATTGCACTGTACAGCATACACCAGATTGCTTTTCCGGGTGTGTGGTACACGGTCTTTGGGATGAACCAGTCTTTGTCGGAGTGTGTTGTTGGGTTTGAAGTATACCAGGATGCGTTGTTTATGGAAAATTCTCCTGAGTTTCTCGGAGACCCCAGAAACATACGGGATGACTGTGTTATTCCTTCTGTTCCTTTTCTCCTCGTCGCTCACCTGGTTGGTGTTTCTGGAACGTGTTGCAGTTTTCACAAAGGTCCAACTGGGGTAGCCGCAGGTTTTTAAAGCTCCTCTCAGGTGTTTGTGTTCTTCCCGTTGGGCCTGAGTGCTGCTGGGCACATTGTCAGCTCTGTGTTGCAGAGTTCTGATGACGCTCAGTTTGTGTTCCAGAGGGTGGTGTGAGTCGAAAAGTAGATATTGGTCTGTGTGTGTAGGTTTCCTGTAAACCCCAATGTGGAGGCTCCTGTCTTCCCCAATGTACACATTTTGGACAGAGAAGATAGATGGTTTGAAAGAGGGGTGAAGGAAGCCATCTATGTGAAACTGGAAAAACCATCCCTCAACAGAGAAGGAGGTCTGCGACACCACCTACCTCCCACTTACAATGCCGTCCTTTCATCTCTACCCAGGAGACTCAAGAAGCCTAGCCTCCAAGAACAACAGTCGCTCACTAACGGCTCCAACGACTCTCATGACCACTGAATAATGAAGTCAAAACCAACACCCCCAACGACCGTCGCTGCTAAACAAGTGAAAATCAATAGCTCCGATGGCGATGGGCGCGGCCAAACATCGGCGCACAGGAGAGCCACGCATATCAATAGCTCCGATAATGACGGTACACAAAAGAGCCACTCATATCTATGGCTCTGTTAGCGACGGGCGTTGGTAAACATCGGATCACAAAGAGCCACTCATATCAATAGCTCTGACAACGACTCCTAGAGGATAAATTCTGAGTCTCATCACCAGCCAGTCAGACTAGCTTGGTCTAGTCAGAAAGGCACGAACTGAGGAAGCCTCTTGGATGAGAGGCGAAACGTCTTCACGGATATATACCAAGTCCAGTTGCACTTGATTCAACTCCTTTGGATAACCATGACCTGGATGAATGAGAACATTCACAGACTATAGATCCATCACGTGATTTCAATGTTGGTCAAGATAACCTCACCAAGCTATTTTAAGTGCGTTCATGTGTGTGTATGTGTGTGTGTGTGTGTAGGGTGAGTGATGAGAAGGATGCCCGGGGTTACCTCCAGGCTTTGGCCTCTAAGATGACAGAAGAACTGGAATCTTTACGGAGCTCCAGTCTTGGAACAAGACCTCTGGTAGGAAATGCACATACAAAAACACAAACACACTATGCACCCACACACACACGTACAAATATTCATATACACTATATACAAGCACAAACCCACACACACACACACACACATATACAAACATCCATACACACTCTACACACACATGCACACACACACACACACACACATTGTAACCTACTGATGTTTTTTGAAAAATGCTCTTCTATCTAAAATTGTTACTTCAGCGAGAATCAGAAGTGGCCACGCCCCCCCAGAAAGCCTTGCCTCCTTTTGGTGGGGACAAGAGGGTGAGTGAGTCCATCACCAGCTTCTGGCCACTGCAGATGCAGAACCTGGTTCATGGCAGGCCCTGAGGACTGCTTGCATGTCTCTTGGCTTGCTTGTCATTCATGTAGCCTGCCTGTAATGATGGTGATGTGCTGCAAGCAGGAGCTGAGTGTGTGTGGGAATGAGGTGAATGAGCAGCTGGTCTGACCGTGTATTTGTGTTTTGCTGAATTGGGTCGCCACTCCCCAGACAATCTGAATTTAACCAGAACCTCCTGAGACCCAGTAAAGTAACTGGGTCTGGGTTGGTGGCCATTAGAGGAGGTGGCCGCTTTAGGAAACATGTTTCCTATAGAAATAATCAATGAGATATGTCTTGATGCATGCTCAATAATCCAGGTAAGAAAATCAAAGAAGGTTGAATCAGTTCATCAGTTTTATCACTCATCTACGTGACCTTGTCACTTAGATGTCCAGATGAACTGATTCATCGCTCATCTACGTGACCTTGTCACTTAGATGTCCAGATAAACTGATTCATAGCTCATCTACGTGACATTGTCACTTAGATGTCCAGATAAACTGATTCATAGCTCATCTACGTGACCTTGTCACTTAGATGTCCAGATGAACTGATTCATCGCTCATCTACGTGACCTTGTCACTTAGATGTCCAGATAAACTGATTCATCGCTCATCTACGTGACCTTGTCACTTAGATGTCCAGATAAACTGATTCATCGATCATCTACGTGACCTTGTCACTTAGATGTCCAGATGAACTGATTCATAGCTCATCTACGTGACCTTGTCACTTAGATGTCCAGATAAACTGATTCATAGCTCATCTACGTGACCTTGTCACTTAGATGTCCAGATGAACTGATTCATCGCTCATCTACGTGACCTTGTCACTTAGATGTCCAGATGAACTGATTCATCGCTCATCTACGTGACCTTGTCACTTAGATGTCCAGATGAACTGATTCATCGATCATCTACGTGACCTTGTCACTTAGATGTCCAGATGAACTGATTCATCGCTCATCTACGTGACCTTGTCACTTAGATGTCCAGATGAACTGATTCATCGATCATCTACGTGACCTTGTCACTTAGATGTCCAGATGAACTGATTCATCGCTCATCTACGTGACCTTGTCACTTAGATGTCCAGATGAACTGATTCATCACTCATCTACGTGACCTTGTCACTTAGATGTCCAGATGAACTGATTCATCACTCTTCTACGTGACCTTGTCACTTAGATGAACTGATGAAATGATTCAACCTTCTTTGTTTCATGAGACATCTTCAGTTTTGCTTTATATTTGATGACTCAGAGTGTATTCATCCGTCTGCTCGCCGCTGAAGGACAGATAAACTTAGTGGTTACTAGCCTGGTGGTTGCAAGATAATTCCAGGTTTTATAGGATGATTTATGAGATGTCTAAAACAGTACTTATATATTAGAAATATAGCAACATTTCTCTAATATTTGTCTAATGTTTTCTTTATTCACAAGTCGTAGCTCCCACATGACTTGAAAGTTAGGTTGGGGGATTGCTGGTAGGAATCCCTGTATTATCTCCATGTAGAATAAACCATTCTACATAAACTCTTGTAATACGGCTCAAAAACCAAGCTACTGACCGTGAGAGTCAGTCATTCTGAAACATAGGAAGAGGGTTTGGGAGATTCCTGTCCGCAGACCATTCATCTAAGTTAGCTTCAGTCTGAGCAGCTGGCATCAGGCAGCGCTGCACCCCTCCGTCCTGTAAGCTGGTCAGCCTGGACACACAACCAAGCCAGGAGATGCTCAGTGGCTGATTGTGCTGTTTTTCCTGCAGACCTGTTCATATCGTTGTACTGCCGGTAAAGGAGTGGAGGTAGTACAACAGGGCAGTTCAACTGTTGATGTGTCAGTGGGGATGTTGTATGTTTACTCACCATCTGCAGGTTCCTCATAAACAGGAAGTAGTTTATCTCCTGCAGGCTGAGCTCTGCTGATTTCTAGGAGGTAGAAGACTGTAGAAGACTGTTTATTTGGGGAAAAGTAGAGCCTTCACTACATCCACAGAACAGCGAACTGTGTGTCCCTCTGCCCTGCAGGACCCACTGTGGAAGGTCCGTCGGAGCCAAAAACTGGACATGTCAGCCCGACTGGAGCTCCAGTCTGCGCTGGAGGCAGAGATCCGGGCCAAACAGCTGGTCCAGGAAGAACTCCGCAAGGTCAAAGCTGCCAACATCTCCTTTGAGAGGTCAGCCAAGGGTCAACAAGTCATCTTATTAATATGCCATTCCTTTACTCTCAAAGAGGAAATAGATTTAGTAGATATTTCAAGACTGAAACAATCCCAGGGAATGCACATTCTACTCCCAGTCCCACAGAATTTACTCATGAATAGAGTATTTTCTGATTTCTGGTTCAGTTGTTAATTTGGTCACAGATTACAATACAGCGTGATCCCTTATTGCAATACAGCAATAAGGGATCACGCACTGGTGGAACGACACACAGACCTACATGCTGAACAACGAAATGGGGGAAGATTGAGATTGAACACAAGTATCTTAGGAGACAAACAGTTTGTTACAAGACTAAATCATTTTTAGACTTAAATATCAGGCCAGCAAAAAGGCTCGCTATCGTTTGGGACACACTCAAAGCATTTAATACAGGAAAATATACAGCTTATAATATAATATACAGCTTGCACTTCATGGAAGTAAAACAAGAGCAAAGAGAAAGTACGACTGTTGGAAAAAGAATCAGTCAGATGGAGAAACTTGGTAAGAAATACAAGGAGGATGAATTTAGTAAAATCTGTCAGCTAAAATTTAAATTACATGAAATGTATAATAAACAGGCAAAATATGCATTATTTAGACTCAAAACCAATTGTTATGAAAAGGAATGAAAAGACTGGAAGATTATTGGAAAAATGTTTCAGACATCAGGATGCAAATATTATCACAGCAATCAGGAACTGATAAACTACTTACATCATCTAAAGAGATGAAAAGCCAGACTTGTATATAGCTACATGTACAACTAGCCCTGAAGAACTCTGAACACTTTTTCCCAGGAAGTGAAGTTACCGACACTTCCCCAAAAGGAAAATAGAATCTGGGCATTCCTGTAACAGCAGCTGAAGTGAGAACTGCTGTTATGTATATGACAGCTGGAGGTCACCTGGCATGTAGATGTTATGTGTATGACAGCCGGAGGTCACCTGGTATGTAGATGTTATGTGTATGACAGCCGGAGGTCACCTGGCATGTAGATGTTATGTGTATGACAGCTGGAGGTCACCTGGCATGTAGATGTTATGTGTATGACAGCTGGAGGTCACCTGGCATGTAGATGTTATGTGTATGACAGCTGGAGGTCACCTGGCATGTAGATGTTATGTGTATGACAGCCGGAGGTCACCTGGTATGTAGATGTTATGTGTATGACAGCTGGAGGTCACCTGGCATGTAGATGTTATGTGTATGACAGCCGGAGGTCACCTGGTATGTAGATGTTATGTGTATGACAGCCGGAGGTCACCTGGTATGTAGATGTTATGTGTATGACAGCCGGAGGTCACCTGGCATGTAGATGTTATGTGTATGACAGCCGGAGGTCACCTGGCATGTAGATGTTATGTGTATGAAAGCTATAGTAGTGGGGACATCTGCAGTCAAGTTAGACACTGTATTGTTTGTAAGGGTGGGACACTTGCAGTCAGGTGAGACACTATTGTTTATAAGGGTGGGGACACCTGCAGTCAGGTGAGACGCTGTATTGTGTATAAGGGTGGGGACACCTGCAGTCAGGTGAGACTGGAGACGTCACTCAGATGATGATGAAACGTTTCTGTCAGTAAACGCTGTGTCCACATGAACTGACTCTCCTGTCTGTGGCTGCCTGTAGGACATTAACAACTGACTTCATATCTGCCCGGTTGATTCTCAGATGTTGGAATGAGCCTCAAACTCCGACGCAGAAAATGTGGAGGAACAAATGATGGAGACTGCTGCATATGAAGAGATGCAGGGACGGCTGGGACAAATGATATGGTTAAAGAACAGTGGGACAGCTTTAGTGGGAGTGTGTCCAGAGGTAGCAAGCTCATCCTGACAGGAACTGATGGCTTGGTACAGGAGCTCTGTAACTGTTGCCATGTACTAATGCCTACACCACCTTACTGTACCCAAACCACACAACTGCCTTTCTTCTATCAATGTCTCTTTGGTTACCTGCCCCCCCCCCCGCATTGATTTTAATTAAAAGACTAAAATTAAGAAAAGCATGTCATTCTTTGTTTTTACTTTGCTTGTTGTTTGCTAATAGTAGACCGAGTTTGCAACTGCTTCAGAACCCAGTTTCTGTCTGGGCTGGTCCCATAGCCTTTACCCCTCCCAGAGCGTGTACAAGGCAGTAGTTTGTTGTGTTATTTAACCCAGAACTGGGCTAACCTTGACTCAATTACTATGGTCCACGTGAACGTGGACCATAGTAATTGGTCTACGGGGGGGGTTACTCCAGAGGTTTCTGTCGGGGTTTGCCCCACCTTTAGCCTCTGGCTAAATAGCCTATCCCACAAGGCAGCAGGAGGCGGGTTACTTTCTAGGGTGCCAACGATTCGCCCGTCGCCAGAGCCCCGTTAGTGATCTACTAGTGTGAACCACGAGAAGGTGGGGTTGCCTTGCCTGGGAGAGGCTTTGTGTTGCGCTAGACGTGTGTGTGTTTGACACACGCCACTCTAGACCAGCTCAGACCGCAGGCGAAAGATGATGATGATTGTTTTTACTGCAGCAGCGGGTTTAAAGGGACCATGGAATCTGTTCTGTAATTACAAGCTTTTTTTTTCCTCGCGTCTCTCTCTCGCTCTCGCTCTCTCTCTCTCTCTCTCGCTCTCTCTCTCTCTCTCTCTCTCTCTCTCTCTCTCTCTCTCTCTCTCTCTCTCTCTCGCTCTCTCTCTCTCGCTCTCTCTCTCTCTCTCTCGCTCTCTCTCTCTCTCGCTCTCTCGCTCTCGCTCTCTCTCTCTCTCTCTCGCTCTCGCTCTCGCTCTCGCTCTCTCTCTCTCTCTCTCTCTCTCTCTCTCTCTGTGTGTGTGTCTTTCTGTCTCTGTCTTGCTCCTCTCCCCTCTTCTTCTGTGTCTCTTGTTTCACTTAGGTTTCATTAACATGAGAACATCACAGTGTGTTTGTCAGAGCACAGGAAGTGACATGAGCAGGAATACACCTGGTGTGGTGTGGTGTGGTGTGGTGTCGCAACCACCACATGGTAACATGAAAATAACAATGACGTGTGTTTTCTGTCTCTCTCTCTCTCTCTCTCTCTCTTGCTTGTAGTAAATTAAAGGACTCAGAAGAGAGAAGCAGGGAGATGGAGGAACAGTTTGAGAGCCTGAAAAAGGAGTTGGAGGAGATCCGCTCAAACTCTGAAAAAGGTCTTTTCTGTTCTTGTTCTCCTCTCCTCAATACATCAGTCTAAAACCTCTCTCCTCAGTGTCAGACCAACATCTCTGTTGGACTGTGATTCATGTTTACTTTCCATGTGATAAAGAAGTTAAACTGAGAAGTAGAAGAAGACTGTACCATCACAATACTGTCTCTCTCTGTATCTCTCCATCCCGCTATGTCTCTGAATCCCTCCTTCCCAGGTCTGAAGCTGCCAGATTTTCAGGACTCTATATTTGAATACTTCAACACCTCACCCCTGGCACATGACCTCACCTTCCGAGTGAGTGGCCCGTCTGTCTATCAGCCTGTCCATCTGTTAGCCTGTCTATATGTCTATCTGTATATGTCTGTCTGTCTGTCTGTCTGTCTGTCTGACTTACCGGCCATATGTTTTTCTGTCTGTTTGCCTTGTCTGCTCGACTGTTTGACTGTATTTCCTTAAATGTCTCCATCTCTCTGTATGACTAGCCATTTCTGTCTCTCTGCTAGCCTGTTTGATGGCATCTGCCTGCCTGCCTGCTGTCTCTCTGCCTGTCTGTTGCTAGGTGTGTTATAGTGGAGTGTGATAGTGTGATAAAGATGTTTTACCAGATACTTCATCAATGTCTGTTATTCACAGACACATAATCATACATACACTGATCAGCCAAAACATTAAAACCACAGACAGGTAAGTAAACAACATTGATTATCTCGTTACAGTGGTACCTGTCAAGTGGTGGGATATATTAGGCAGCAAGTGAACAGTCAGTTCTTGAAGTTGATGTGTTGGAAGCAGGAAAAATGGGCAAGCATAAGGATCTGTGCAACTTTGACAAGGGCCAAACTGTGATGGTTAGACGACTGGGTCAGAGCATCTCCGAACGGCAGGTCTTGTGGGGTGTTCCCAGTATGCAGTGGTCAGTACCTACCAAAAGTTCTCTAAGGAAGGACAACTGGTGAACTGGCAACAGGGTCATGGTTGCCCAAGGCTCGTTGATGTGCATGGGGAGCGAAAGCTAGCACATCTGATCTGATCCCACAGAAGAGCTACTATAGCTCAAATTGCTGAAAAAGTTAATGCTGGCTATGATAGACAGGTGTCAGAACACGGTGCATCACAGTTTGCTGCGTATGAGGATGTGTATCTGCAGACTGGTCAGAGTGCCCATGATTACCCGTCCACTGCCGAAAGCGCCTATAATAGGCATGTGAGCATCAGAACTGGACCGTGGAGCAATGGAAGAATGCGGCCTGGTCTATTGAATCACGTTTTCTTCTACGTCATGTGGACGGTGGGATGCGTGTGTGTCATTTACCTGAGGAAGAGATGGCACCAAGATGCACTATGTGAAGACGGCAAGCCGACGGAGGTAGTGTGATACCGTGGGTAATGTTCTGCTGGGAAACCTTGGGTCCTGGCATTCGTGTGGACATTACTTTGACACGTACCACCTACCTAAACATTGTTGTAGACCAATACACCCCTTCATGGCAACGGTATTGCCTGATGGCAGTGGCCTCTTTCAGCAGGATAATGCTCCCTACTACAATGTAAAAATTGTTCAGGGATTGTTTGAGAAACATGACAAAGAGTTCAGGGTGTTGCCTTGACCTCCAAATTCTTCAGATCTCAATCTGATTAGGCATCTATGGAATGTGCTGGAAAAACAAGTCCGATCCATGGAGGCCCCACCTTGCATCTTACAGGACTCAAAGGATCTCAGACTCATGTTTATTGGCCATATAGGTTTGCACATACATGGAATTTGACTCCGGTTTTGTGGCTCTCTCAGTGTACTTAACATATAAGTACAATTTACAGTACAGTATATACACTCACTGGCCACTTTATTAGGTACACCTTGCTGGTACCGGGTTGGACCCCCTTTTGCCTTCAGAACTGCCTTAATCCTTTGTGGCATAGATTCAACAAGGTACTGGAAACATTCCTCAGGGAGTTTGGTCCATATTGACATGATAGCATCACGCAGTTGCTGCAGATTTGTCGGCTGCACATCCATGATGCGAATCTCCCGGTCCACCACATCCCAAAGGTGCTCTATTGGATTGAGATCTGGTGACTGTGGAGGCCATTTGAGTACAGTGAACTCATTGTCATGTTCAAGAAACCAGTCTGAGATGATTCAAGCTTTATGACATGGCGAGTTATCCTGCTGGAAGTAGCCATCAGAAGATGGGAACACTGTGGTCATAAAGGGATGGACATGGTCAGCAACAATACTCAGGTAGGCTGTGGCGTTGACACGATGCTCAATTGGTACTAAGGGGTCCAAAGTGTGCCAAGAAAATATCCCCCACACCATTACACCACCACCACCAGCCTGAACCGTTGATACAAGGCAGGATGGATCCATGCTTTCATGTTGTTGACGCCAAATTCTGACCCTACCATCCGAATGTCGCAGCAGAAATCGAGACTCATCAGACCAGGCAACATTTTTCCAATCTTCTATTGTCCAATTTTGGTGAGCCTGTGCGAATTGTAGCCTCAGTTTCCTGTTCTTAGCTGACAGGAGTGGCACCCGGTGTGGTCTTCTGCTGCTGTAGCCCATCTGCCTCAAGGTTCGACGTGTTGTGCGTTCAGAGATGCTCTTCTGCATACCTCGGTTGTAATGAGTGGTTATTTGAGTTACTGTTGCCTTTCTATCAGCTCGAACCAGTCTGGCCATTCTCCTCTGACCTCTGGCATCAACAAGGCATTTTCGCCCACAGAACTGCCGCTCACTGGATATTTTCTCTTTTTCGGACCATTCTCTGTAAACCCTAGATATGGTTGTGCGTGAAAATCCCAGTAGATCAGCAGTTTCTGAAATACTCAGACCAGCCCGTCTGGCACCAACAACCATGCCACGTTCAAAGTCACTTAAATCACCTTTCTTCCCCATTCTGATGCTCGGTTTGAACTGCAGCAGATCGTCTTGACCATGTCTACATGCTTAAATGCATTGAGTTGCTGCCATGTGATTGGCTGATTAGAAATTTGCGTTAACGAGCAGCTGGACAGGTGTGCCTATTAAAGTGGCCGGTGAGTGTACAAAATGGTTGGATTTATTGACAGTGTTAAGTGTTCATTTGAATGACAGCCTGCGGAAAGAAACTGTTTTTATGTCTGTTTTTTGGGGGGGGGTTTTGGGTACAATGTTCTGTAGCGCCTACCAGAGGGGAGGGGTTGGAACAGGTTGTGACCAGGGTGTGATGGGTCTACAGTGATGTTGCCTGCCCATTTCCTGAGTCTGGAGGTTAATAAGTCCTGAATAGAGAGCAGGTTGGCACCAATGATTTTCTCTGCAGACCTAACTGTCTGTTGTAGTCTGTCCCTGTCCTGTTTGGTGGCCGATCCAAAGCAGACAGTGATGGATGTGCAGAGGACAGACTGGATTATTGCAGTGTAGAACTGAATCAGCAGTTCCTGAGGCAGGTTGAACTTCTTGAGCTGGTGGAGAAAGTACATCCTCTACTGGACCTTTTTGATGATTGTGTCCATGTTGGATGCCCACCTTAGGTCCTGGGAGATTGAGGAACCCAGAAATCTGTAGGTTTTCACCACAGACACCGTGCTGTTGAGTATGGTGAGGGGGGCAATGTTGGGGGACTCCTCCTGAAGTCCACTGTCATCTCCACTGTTTTGAGCGTGTTTAGCTCCAGGTTGTTATGGCCGCACCAGAGGGCCAGCTGATCAACCTCCCGTCTCTATGCAGACTTCACCATCCTGGATAAGGCCAATGATGGTTGTGTCGTCCGCAAACTTCAGGAGTTTTAACAGACGGGTCACCTGAGGTGCAGTCATTTGTGTAGAGCAGGGGTGTCAAATCCAAACTTACTGAGGGCCATTCTGAGGGTTGTGAATAAAATCGGGGGCCATGACATTCATTACAGTGATTCTTGTTAAGGTTACAACCCATGTGCTATTTATATAGCACAGACAGTTTTTTAGGATTATTGTATATTTGATTGGTCTCTTTGTACAGTAAACGTCAATACTCTGTATGCTTCTTCTCATTTTCCAGTCGGTGTGACATTCAAATTTCCCCAAACTGGGGATTAATAAAAGGCAATTCAATTCAGTTCAATTCATATATGACTCAGAGGTAACGTCAATGCAGCCAAACTGGCGTGTTTATTCACACAATCAAACCAAACACATGACTGGCGAGAACCTGCCAGGAGAGGGCACATGGAGGACAGGACCATAACAATTATGTTTATAAGTAGGCTAGCAGGTGGATTAAATAAAATAAAAATACAGTTTGTTTCCCCTTCATATTTGTGGGTAATTCTTTATATCAGCAAAATAAGATGGAAGTGCTGTCAATATAGCGGCAAGTGCAAAAACAATGTTGTATTTAAAGATAATAAAAAATAAAAGAAGAAGACAAGTGCACAATTAGACAAACTACATTAGCAGTCTACCCTACTATAGGTTCAGTTTTTAACAAAATAGTTTCACAATTAAACAAAACCATTAGGCCTACTACTGTGTCTTTCAACACAACAAATTATGTTTTCTGTGATAACACAAAATAGTCAGTGCAACAAGGCCTATCTGAAATGCATTGTAGTTCAACTCTTACCAGACACTCTGCACCTTTTCTTAGAGATGATCTCGTCTATTCTAGGCGTAATGTCCTTAGCTGTGACCAGTTTCAATACCGAGAGCAAATGCTGGTCCCTGAATCGGGATCTGTGGGATGTCTTGTTCAGGTTCATTATGGAGAACATCTGTTCACATGAGTAAGTGCTTCCGAACATGGACATGATGCATGCAGCATGAAGACGGAGCTCTGGCATTGATTCGGGGAGGAGAGGTGCAAACTCAGCAGTCCCGACTGACTGGTACTGGGACTTCAGAGTGCTGCTACATTGCGGTTCAGTGAGTTCCAATTGCAGGTGCTCAGGGGCAGTGTCGACATCAGTTGCAAAAGGATTTGCGAACAGGTCAAGGTTGAATTTCTGTGATTCAAAATCAGCAAACCTCCTGCTGAATTCCGCTTTGAGTGTGTTCAGTTTGTCAGCATACACTTGGGTCGGGAGTGGAATGGTGACTGTGGCGCTCATTGATTGACAGGTAGGAAAGTGGGTCAAGTTACCTTTGCGCATCTGGCCCTCCCACAGACGCAGTTTCAGTTCAAATGCCTTCATGGAGTCCCGCATCTCAGTGATCAGCTGCTTTCTTCCCTGGAGTTTTAGATTCAGTGAACTGAGGTGCTCCGTGATGTCACACATAAACGCCAAATCGCTCATCCACCTTTCATCCTCAAGCTCGGGGACGACCTTCTGTTTGCTTTCCATGAAACAAGCAATCTCAGCGTGGGTGTCGTAAAACCTCCTCAGCACTTTCCCCCAACTCAACCAGTGCACCTCCGTGTGATAGGGCGCATCCTCGTGCACAGAGTTTTCCTCCTCTAAAAGAGCCCTAAACTGCCGATGATTCAAGCCCCGTGCACGAATAAAGTTCACAGTTTTAGTCACAACAGTCATGACATGTTCCATGCCCAACACCTTACCGCAGAGGGCTTCCTGGTGGATGTTGCAGTGGTAGGCTACCAGGTTTTCTCCTGTGTGCCCCATCGCCTTTCGAGTCAAACCGACCAAACCACGAACTTCCCCGCACATCGCCGGTGCACCATCCGTTGTCAGTCCAACAAGTTTATTGCAGGGCAGTTCCATTTTGTTCACGCTCTGCTCCACTTGGGTGAAAATGACCTGTCCTGTTGTTGTCTTGTGAATCGGTTTCACGTCTAAAAGTTCCTCAGTGACGGACAACTGAGTGTCAACCCCTCGGATGAATATGGACAGCTGGGCTGTGTCTGTCCTGTCTTTACTCTCATCTACCGCTAGTGAGTATGAAACAAAGTCCTTGGCTTTTCTTTTTAGCTGGCTCTCTACATCAGAGGCCATTTCATCAACACGACTAGCCACAGTATTTAGGGACAGGCTGATCTTTGAAAATGCCTGCTTCTTGTCAGGGCACACAATGTTGCACACTTTTTCAAGGCAGTCTTTAATAAACTCTCCCTCGCTAAACGGCTTGCTAGCCTTTGCGATTTCCTCTGCAATAATAAAACTTGCCTTGGTAGCGCCCTCACTTTCACTACTGATGTGAGTGAACATGCTTTGCTGATATTGAAGGTTGTGTTTCAAGTCTTTGGCTTTCTGCAGCCGTTGCTCCACGTCCAGCATATTGCGTAGCATATTGCTCGCCATGCTTCGTTTCGAAGTGTTTGCGGATGTTGTACTCTTTGAACACTGCCAGCGACTCTTGACATACGAGACACACTGGCTTTTGTTTTAATTCACAAAACAGGTATTCAGCTTCCCACCTCTCTTGAAACTGTCGATACTCTTTGTCTACTTTTCTTTTTTTCGCCATCATTTGTTCATGCTAGCTAGCTCTCGATCTCCTTTGCAAAGCGTACATTCAGGTAACGTTACTCGGGTGACGTAGGCAATGCTACTGCAGGAACATGCTACTCAGAATTTCTGTTACTATGGGAAAAAAGTGAAGTGCGGCAGCGCCCTCTTGTGTTTCAGCGTTGCATTGTCACAGACACAAGCTCTCGGGCCACATTTAGTTGATGACCAGGATTGACAGGAGGGCCGGATTAGATATTGCGGAGGGCCGTGTTTGGCCCGCAGGCCTTGTTATTGACACATGTGGTGTAGAGGGAGAAGAGTAGAGGGGAGAGCACACATCCCTGGGGGGTGCCAGTGGTAGTTGTCTGTGTGCTGGATGTGATTTTCCCCAGCCTCACCAGCTGCCACCTGTCTGTCAGGAAGCTTTTAATCCACTGGTAGATGGGGGCTGGTTCAGTGAGCCAGGTGAGTTTGGAGTGTAGGATATTTGGGACATGTAGTGCAGTCCCATGTTGACTGCATCCTCCATTGACCTGTTTGCTCGGTAGGCAAACTGCAGGGGGTCGAGCAGGGAACCTGTGAGTTCCTTCAGTTGGGCCAACACCAGTCTCTCAAAGGATTTCATGGCCACAGACATTAGGGCAATGGGTCTGTAGTCATTCAATCCTGTGATACGGGGTGTCTTGGGGACCGGGATCATAGTGGAGCTCTTGAAGTAGGAGGGGACTTCATACAGCTGCAGTAATCTGTTGGACGATCAGTGTGAAAATGGGGGCCAGCTGGTCAGCAAAGACTTTCAGACAGGAGGGTGACATGCCATCCGGGCCCGGTGCCTTTCTGGTCTTCTGTCTGTCTCAACACATAACCAGAGTGTGGGTGGGAGTGTGTGTGGGGAGGTGAGAGTGGCTGGCAGGGAGTGCAGTTGGTTGTGTATTGTGGACAGAGAGGCTGGGGGGTTTTAAAGTTTGCTTTTCAAACCTGCAGTGAAACCCATTTACATCGTCAGCCAGTTGACGGTTCCCTGCAGTGTGGGGTGATGGGCTCCTGTAGTTGGTAATATCTTTCAAACTGCTCCAGACTGATGATGTGTCGTTGGCAGAAAACCTGTTTTTCAACTTTCCAGAGTAGCACCTTTTTGTCACTCTGATCTCCTTTGTGAGTGTGTTTTGGTTTTGTTGTACCGGATCCTTTCTCCACCCCAGTAGGCTTCCTCTTGGCCTGGCGAAGCTGCCTGAGTTTAGCTGAGAACCAGGGCTTATTGTTGTTGAAGGCACAGAAGGTTTTGGTGGGTACACATCATCCAGGTCTGTAGATCTACTACTACTTTCGGCTGCTCCCGTTAGGGGTCGCCACAGCGGATCATCCGTTTCCATTTCTTCCTGTCTTCTGCGTCTTCCTCTGTCACACCAGCCACCTGCATGTCTTCCCTCACCACATCCATAAACCTCCTCTTTGGCCTTCCTCTTCTCCTCTTCCCTGGCAGCTCCATATTCAGCATCCTTCTCCCAATATACTCAGCATCTCTCCTCCACACATGTCCAAGCCATCTCAATCTTGCCTCTCTTGCTTTGTCTCCAAACCGTCCAACCTGAGCGGTCCCTCTAATATAATCGTTCCTAATCCTGTCCTTCTTCGTTACTCCCAGTGAAAATCTTAGCATCTTCAACTCTGCCACCTCCAGCTCCGCCTCCTGTCTTTTCGTCAGTGCCACTGTCTCCAAACCATATAACATAGCTGGTCTCACAACCATCTTGTAAACTTTCCCTTTAACTCTTGCTGGTACCCTTCTGTCGCAAATCACTCCTGACACACTTCTCCACCCACTCCAACCTGCCTGCACTCTCTTTTTCACCTCTCTACTGCACTCCCCGTTACTTTGGACAGTTGACCCCAAGTATTTAAACTCAAATGCCTTTGTCACCTCCACTCCTTGCATCCTGACCATTCCACTGTCCTCTCTCTCATTCATGCATAGGTATTCCGTCTTGCTCCTACTGACTTTCATTCCTCTTCTCTCTAGTGCATACCTCCACCTCTCCAGGCTCTCCTCAACCTGCACCCTACTCTCGCTACAGATCACAATGTCATCCGCGAACATCATCGTCCATGGAGACTCCTGCCTGATCTTGTCCGTCAACCTGTCCATCACCATTGCAAACAAGAAAGGGCTAAGAGCCGATCCTTGATGTAATCCCACCTCCACCTTGAACCCATCTGTCATTCCAACCGCACACCTCACCATTGTCACACTTCCCTCATACGTATCCTGCACCACTCCTACATACTTCTCTGCAACTCCTGACTTCCTCATACAATACCACACCTCCTCTCTCGGCACTCTGTCATAAGCTTTCTCTAAATCTACAAAGACACAATGCAACTCTTTCTGGCCTTCTCTATACTTCTCAATCAACATTCTCAAAGCAAACATCGCATCTGTGGTGCTCTTTCGTGGCATGAAACCATACTGCTGCTCGCTGATCGTCACCTCTCCTCTTAACCTAGCTTCTATTACTCTTTCCCAAATCTTCATGCTGTGGCTGATCAACTTTATACCTCTGTAGTTGTTACAGTTCTGCACATCGCCCTTGTTCTTGAAAATCGGTACCAGTGTGCTTCTTCTCCACTCCTCAGGCATCCTCTCACTTTCCAGGATTGTGTTAAACAATCTAGTTAGAAACTCCACTGCCATCTCTCCTAAACATCTCCATGCCTCCACAGGTATGTCATCAGGACCAACTGCCTTTCCATTCTTCATCCTCTTCATAGCTGCCCTCACTTCCTCCTTGCTAATCCGCTGAACTTCCTGATTCACTATCCCTACATCATCCAACCTTCTCTCTCTCTCATTTTCTTCATTCATCAGCCCCTCAAAGTATTCCTTCCACCTTCTTAGCACACTCTCCTCGCTTGTCAGCACATTTCCATCTCTATCCTTGATCGCCCTAACTTGCTGCACATCCTTTGCAGCTTGGTCCCTCTGTCTAGCCAATCGGTACAAGTCCTTTTCTCCTTCCTTAGTGTCTAATCTGTCATACAACTCACCATGCGCCTTTTCCTTTGCCTTTGCCACCTCTCTCTTTGCTTTACGCTGCATCTCCTTGTACTCCTGTCTACTTTCTTCATCTCTCTGCCTATCCCACTTCTTCTTTGCCAACCTTTTCCTCTGTATAATTTGCTGTACTTCCTCATTCCACCACCAAGTCTCCTTGTCTTCCTTCCTCTGTCCTGATGACACACCAAGTACCTTCCTAGCTGTCTCCCTCACTATTTCTGCAGTGGTTTTCCAGCCATCTGGCAACTCTTCACTACCACCCAGTGCCTGTCTTAACTCCTGCCTGAACTCCACACAACAGTTTTCCTTCTTCAACTTCCACCATTTGATCTTCGGCTGTGTCTTCACTCGCTTCCTCTTCTTGGTCTCCAAAGTCATCCTACAGACCACCATCCGATGCTGCCTGGCTACGCTCTCCCCTGTCACCACCTTGCAGTCTCCAATCCCTTTTAGATGGTGCCTTCTACATAAGATATAGTCCACCTGTGTGCACTTTCCTCCACTCTTGTACGTCACCCTGTGTTCCTCCCTCTTCTTGAAATATGTATTCACCACAGCCATTTCCATCCTTTTCACAAAATCGACCACCATCTGTCCTTCCACATTTCTCTTCTTGACTCCATACTTTCCCATCACCTCCTCATCACCTCTGTTCCCTTCACCAACATGTCCATTGAAGTCCGCTCCAATCACCACTCTCTCCTCCTTGGGTACCCTCTCCACCATGTCGTCCAACTCATTCCAGAATTCTTCTTTTTCATCCATCTCACACCCAACTTGCGGGGCATATGCGCTGATAACATTCAGCAATAAACCTTCAATTTCCAGCTTCATACTCATCACTCTGTCTGACACTCTCTTCACCTCCAGCACGCTCTTGACATACTCTTCCTTCAGAATTACCCCTACCCCATTACTCCTCCCATTCACAGCATGGTAGAAGAGTTTGAACCCACCTCCGATACTCCTGGCCTTACTCCCCTTCCACCTGGTCTCTTGCACACACAGTATGCCTACCTTTCTTCTTTCCATCATGTCAGCCAGCTCTCTCCCTTTACCAGTCATAGTGCCAACATTCAAAGTTCCAACTCTCACCTCCACATGCCTACCCTTCCTCCTCTCTAGCTGCCTCTGGACATGCTTTCCTCCTCTCCTTCTCCTTCGCCCTACATCCAGGTCTGTAGATGCAGCCTCCAAAACACTCCAGTCAGTGCAGTCGAGGGAGGCCTGGAGCTCCAGTTTTGACTCATTGGTCCAGTTCCTCAGTTTTAACCACAGGCTTTGCAGGGTTTAGTTTCTGCCTGTAGGTTGGGATAAGATGAGTCAGACAGTGATCAGAGTACCAGGGCTGCACAGGGGACAGAGCAATAGGCGCCCTTTAATATTGTGTAGCAATGATCCAGAGTGTTTTTGTCTTTGGTGGGACATTTAACATACTGTCTGTATTTTGGCAGTTTGTGGCTGAGGTCTTGCGCTGTTAAAATCCCCAAGGATAATGAGCAGGGGGTCTGGATATTTGCGCCCCATGTTTTTAATTTGATCAGCCAGGTGTTTTAACACCTCCTTAACACAGGTCTGGGGTGGGATATAGACACCAACCAGAATAAATGATGAAAATCCCCATGGTGAATGGTAGAATGGTTTACAGTCAGTGAAAAAGGTCTCTAAGTGAGGCCTGCATGATTTCTTCAACACTGTGACATCCGTACACCAACCTTCGTTTATGTAGAGGCATATTCTGCCACCCCCGTCCCCCCCAATAACTCCGTTTCGCAGCCTGCCCAGAGGAGTTGGAACTGCGGCAAATTAAGTGTACTGTCTGTGATATGCTCACTAAGCCAGGTTTCAGTGAGACACAGGGTAGCAGATCTGGAAAAGTCCAAGTTGTTTCCGTTTAGTAGTAGCAGTTTGTCCATCTTGCTAGTCAGAGAGTGGACATTCACCAGGTGGATTGACAGGAGCGCAGATCTAAATCCCTGCTGTCGCAGTTTAACAAGCGTTCCGACTTGCTTACCCCTTAGATGTCTTCATCGTAGTCTGCACAGGGCTGTACCGATCAAGACCTCAGTAAGACTTTTTGTTAAAATGTTCAATTAAAGTCAGGAAAAAAGTGTGTTCAGTTTGTCCAGTGGACAGTTTGAGACTTAAAAGTTCTTCCCTGTTGGGATGCCCCGATGGCTCACCTGGTAGAGCGTGTCCCACATAAGGCTGAGTCCTTCCCAGGCTGCACGGTGGCTCAGTGGTTAGTGCGGTTGCCTTACAGCAAGAAGGTCCTGGATTTGAGTCCCAGGGTAGTCCAACCTTGGGGGTCGTCTTGTGTGTGGAGTTTGCATGCTCTCTCCATGTCTGCGTGGGTTTCCTCCGGGTGCGCCGGTTTCCTCCCATAGTCCAAAGACATGTAGGTCAGGTGAATCAGCCGTACTAAATTGCCCCTAGGTGTGTGTGTGTGTGTGTGTGTGTGTGTGTGTGTGTGTGTGTGTGTGTGTGTGTGTGTGTGTGTGTGTGTGTGTGTGTGTGTGTTGGCCCTGTGATGGCCTGGCGGCCTGTCCAGGGTGTCTCCCCACCTGCTGCCCAATGGCTGCTGGGATAGGCTCCAGCGTCCTTGCAACCCCAAGAGCAGGTTTAGCGGTTTGACAATGGATGGATGGATGGAAGTTCTTCCCAGCTGTATGTGATCAGTGAGTGGGCGCTGGAAACTAAACAAATAAACAATAACAGAAGAGAGCACAGAACTGAAGCTGTCGTCCATGGCGCCATCTTGATGATGTGATGATCTGCTGCAAATATCTTGTTGAGATACCAGAGGACACTTTGCGGAGTCTTGTAGAATCCATGCCTCGATGGATCAGAGGTATTTTGGTGGCACAAGGGGGGCCTACACAGTATTAGGCAGGTGGTTTTAATGTTTTGGCTGATCGGTGTATATACTAGATAGAGAGCCATCCTAACTAAGTGTAGTTACCCAGCATGCTCTCTGCCTGTGGTTCTGAGCAAAGACCAAGGTATAATGGGCAGGTGAAGCCCACTTGAGTTCTGGCTTTGGTTCGGTCAGTCCGTCACCTCAGGTCTCTGAATTAAAGCGTTAGTTCTCTCTCTCTGCTTTTCCTTCTGAACAAGGACTCAGTTTCCTCGTCATCTGCCTCCTCTCTGCCCACCTTCTGGGATGAAGTAAGTTTGGTTGCTCAGAGCCACACAGTTTACCCCACCCCAGGGCAGTAGATTCGTCAGTGTTTTGGAGCAGTGCTGCCAGTCTTTAAAAGGTTGCTGCTAAGTCAAACCAGGAGGGATTTTTAATTAGTTTACCACAATGGTTTTCAGTTCAGTCCTTGAATACCATTAGTACTTCTGGTTTTTTATTCCATCAAATAGTTCGTTACATTCACCTGTTGTTCCAGGTATAAAACCTCCCTGAATGGAGGCTGAATAACTCGAACGGCAGGTGATTGTAATGAACTACCTGGTAGCAGTACTGCTAGTACATGAGGACCAGATTGAGAACCAAGGTTTAGCAGTTAGCATTGTGCTAATTTCTTCTTGGCAATATGGAAGGCAATGTCATGCTCTTTTCCCATAGCAATGCAGAGACTAGATTGGATCCAAACATGAGACATGGAAACTTTTTTTTAATAGCTGGCTGCACTGTCCTCTCCTTCCTGTAAACTAACATTGGACCAGACAGTAGCAGTATTAGATGGCGCATTAGCACACCAAATGCCCACTAACCACAAGTTAAAGATCAACTTAATCCTATACCAGTTTTGTGAGTTTGCTACTATCTAATGGTAAAAACCATCTCTTAAGTGTTCTGCTGATCGTAGTACCAAGTGATGTAAACATAGCTGGATACAGTGTAAACACAATTGTAGCTAGTAAAATTAATAATGATTCGGTTTGATTTAGCTGTGACATTGATCAAGCACCGACAACAGTCAATCATTTCACCAATGCTTTATCTTTTTCACCTTTGGATGGTAGTAAACTAACAGAAGTTATATAGGGTGTAGTTGTTCTTTAAAGACTACAGGAGTATAACTGTGGTTACTCTAGCCTGTGACTTTACAAAGCCCTGTAAGTACAGTCGCTGAATACTCTGCTACAGGAATGCTAATAAGGGTTTTTATGGTGTGGTTGGTTGCTGGAAGTAGCTCTTTAATTTGACTCTAAACAAAGCTAATTAAAAATAGATTTTTTTATAATTACTGTGATGATTTAGCCAAATCTCCTCTATCTGCCACTGATTCCAAAAGTAACTAGAACCACTGTTTTCTTATAAATACTGCAAGATGTTATGACTTTAGCTATTACTTAGCTTTAGCCGTGACTTGGCCTTAACCTTAGTTATGACTTTGCCTTAGCTTTAGCAGTAGCCTAACCTGTCGTTTTACCAGTAGCCTTAAGCTTGGCCCACTGCAAGTCTGTGAAGAGGGTATCTTGAGTTCATACAGCTCATAACTGATGTCAGCTCACAGCCTTTCTGTCCAAAATTCAGGCCCAGGGATTTGGAAAAATAATCATACCAGGTTGGGCAAATGTAAAATTTTTCAAAACGGTTAAATAGTAAGCACAATACCAAACTGGTATACCGAATTATACCACTAGGTGTTGCACTTGACTCAGCCGCCACTCCTGAGTGTAACGTTGAGACTGAATGAGAGTGTAGTGATTCCAGTCCAGTTGGTGGCGGTAAAGCACCTCTAAGCTGGTTTGGCATCCGCCAATAAAAACTAAATAAGAAGTGTAGCGTTTACGCGTCGCCTCGTCTGTTTTCCGGCTCATCTCTTCCATCAGCTTCGTATCCACAATGTTGCCATATCAGCGCCGTTTTCTTTTTTGTTTTGTTTTGTTTTGCACTAACTCTACCATATCTCGTCTCTCTCGTCACCCCCAAACAAAGTAAACAACACACACATCTTCCCCCCAGCCACCTCTCCTCAAATTTGGCCTCTTTGTTGCCAACCTTGGCTCGGCACTGCACGGTGCCAGCTCGACTTAACTCGACAAATTGCGCACGGCCTTTCAGTATTGTTGCTCATGACTAATGCAATACAAGTTGGATTTAGCGCCGTGACGCCGTCGGCAATGCTGGCTCAGTCAGTTTGCATAAAATGACATTACATCACAGTCATTTAGCCGACGCTTTTATCCAAAGCGACTTACAATAATTACATTACATTACAATCATTTAGCCTACGCTTTTTTGCTGGTGGTCCCGGGCTCCCCCGGGACCACTATATTGATACCGAACTTAGTGCGGACACCCAACCGGAACAGTCCGCTGCAGCCCAGAGCTCAATCGATCCGCCAGCCTCAGCCTCCCCTGGCATGCGCCTGTAATCCAAGTCACCGCCTTTAAAATCAGACCAGTTTAAGCTCGTACACCAAACCGGGCCGGCAAACCGGAAACCAACCGAACTCTTCCATATATGATCCATGTATGATCATATATGATCCATATATGATCGGCATGGCCCTCCATACATTGTTGACAGGTCAGGAAGTCTCAGTTCTGCCACCTAGTGATGTAGTCTTGTCATCTCTGAACCTGTAACTTCTGCTGTCTTTAGACCAGTTCCATCAGTGAGACAGACTCCACCCCCCAGAAAGCAGATGCTCCGCCCTCACCTCCACCCACAGCCTCTGAACATGACGTGAGTGACTCAAATCACACTGTGCTGTTCTACCAACATACAGTCTACTGTCTCCCCCTTCTGCTGCCCGTCTTCTTCATCACTGCTAGTTTTCTGATTTGATGGTTTTCAGTTTTGTCTAGGCAGCTGATCGTATGTCATTCATCCTGACTGGACTGCAGTTATATAGAGCTTTTTTCCAAAGTGCATAACAGTTCATGCCTCACACACCCATGCACACTGATGGCGGTGTTAAACATGCAAGGTAACAACCAGCTCATCGGGAGCAGTTAGGGGTTAGGTGTCTTGCTAAGGGACACCTCAACATTTTTGCCAGGAAGAGCTGAGGATCGAACCGGCAACCCTCCAGTTACCAGACGACCTGCTCTACCTCTGAGCTACTGCCGCCCGTGTCTAGGAGCACAACATTCTGTCCTACTGCACTGTGCAGCAGTCGTATTCGAGCAAAACACTGTCTATACTGGAACCTCGATTTTCCAGTCAGTCAGCTCACCTCTGTCACACACACACAGTAATATAAATCCACACACAACACATACACACAGACAAGTATAACTGGTCTCTTCCAGTAAAGTTGATTATTTATCTCTTTTCTCTCTCTTCTTCTGTCTGTCTCTCCAGGACTCAGCCAAGCATGACGTCCCTGCCACACCCCCCTCTACCTACCAGACCTCGCTGCTTAGCACACCAAAGGTACTCTCTCACACACACACACACACACACACACACACACACACACACTCTCTCACTCTCATTAGACTGTCACTGCTGCCATTTAACACAGGTGATGCTCCCCTTTAAAGATAACCATGAAGTGAAAAGTTCATATTCATCATTCTTATCAGCGTTTATCTGCACATAGTACTCATCTAGGTAACAGTATGCTTTTGAAATTCGCAAAAGTAAATTTCAAAATGTACTTTTTTGCAACTGTGTGATTTTGTAAATGTGCTGCCTATCTTGGCCAGGTCTCCCTTGAAAAGGAGGTTTGTAATCTCAACCAGATCCTCCTGGTTAAAGCTTAAATAAATCAATAGATAAAATTAAAAGTTTTTTTTGTTTTGTGTTTTTTTGTCTATAAGAAACAAATGTTTCCTCTCCCTGAAAAATTCTAAATTTTTTTACTTATGTCAACCTGCACTTGCGGGTGTACACTTAAAAAAGGTAAAATGAATGAACGGGAGTGATTAGAGAAGACCAGTAATTACCACTGAACTGAAACAAGCCGAAGAGCCTAACCTTAACCCTTCTAAATATACCGGGGATAAGGGTTAGGATTAGGGGTTTGGATTAGGGTTAGGGGTTAGGAATAAGGTTAGGGTTAGGGTTTATGATTAGGGGTTAGGATTAGGGTTATGGGTTTGGATTAGGGTTAGGGTTTATGATTAGGGGTTAGCATTAGGGTTATGGGTTTGGAATAGGGTTATGGTTTATGATTAGGGGTTAGGAATAGGGTTAGGGTTTGTGATTAGGGGTTTGGATAAGGGTTCGGGGTTAGGATTAGGGTTATGGGTTAGGGTTTATGATTAGGGGTTAGGGATTATGGTTAGGGGTTAGGAATTGGGTTAGGGTTTATGATTAGGGGTTAGGATTAGGGTTATGGGTTTGGATTAGGGTTAGGGTTTATGATTAGGGGTTAGGATTAGGGTTATGGGTTTGGAATAGGGTTATGGTTTATGATTAGGGGTTAGGATTAGGGTTATGGGTTTGGATTAGGGTTAGGGTTAGGGTTTATGATTAGGGGTTAGGGTTATGGGTTTGGATTAGGGTTAGGGTTTATGATTAGGGGTTAGGATTAGGGTTATGGGTTTGGAATAGGGTTATGGTTTATGGTTAGGGTTTATGATTAGGGGTTTGGATAAGGGTTCGGGGTTAGAATTAGGGTTATGGGTTAGGGTTTATGATTAGGGGTTATGGGTTTGGATTAGGGTTAGGGTTTATGATTAGGGGTTAGCGTTAGGGTAATGGGTTTGGAATAGGGTTATGGTTTATGATTAGGGGTTAGGAATAGGGTTAGGGTTTATGATTAGGGTTATGGGTTAGGGTTTATGGTTAGGGGTTAGGGTTAGGGATTATGGTTAGGGGTTAGGAATTGGGTTAGGGTTTATGATTGGGGTTAGGGGTTTGGATTAGGGTTAGAGGTTAGGGATAGGGGTTAGGATTATGGTTAGGGTTAGAGGTTAGGGTTAGGGTTTATGATTAGGGGTTAGGGATTATGGTTAGGAGTTAGGAATAGGGTTAGGGTTTATGATTAGGGGTTAGGGGTTTGGATTAGGGTTTAGGGTTAGGATTAAGGTTAGGGGTTAGAGGTTAGGGTTAGGGATTAGGGTTAAGGTTTAGGGTTACCCTATACCATTTATTATTGGCTGGCACTCAAATCCAACCCCCTCACCAAACCCCACCCGGCGTTTTTTTCCCCCATTTGGATAGACATCAAATCATGGAAGTTTGCTTTGCTCTAAGTGCACTTTCATGGGAGCTTTAATTCCCTATGTAACTGCTATTCACGACTTTGACCACTAGAGGGCGTGAACCCTGCCCTGTCAGTGACACCAGCTGCTATGTACACTGTTGGTGATTAGTGAATGTGTGTGTGTGTGTGTGTGTTTATAGATAGATATCCAAAGGAGTTGAGTCGAGTGCAACTGGACTTGGTATATATCCGTGAAGACGTTTCGCCTCTCATCCAAGAGGCTTCCTCAGTTCGTGCCTTTCTGACTGGACCAAGCTAGTCTGACTGGCTGCTGATGAGACTCAGATATTTAGAGGGGTGAAGGAAGCCATCTATGTGAAACTGGAAACACCATCCCTCAACAGAGGAGGAGGTCTGCGACACCACCTACCTCCCATTTACAATGCCATCCTTTCATCTCTACCCAGGAGACTCAAGAAGCCCAGCCTCCAAGAACAACAGTCGTTCACTAACAGCTCCAACCACTCATGACCACTGAATGGAGAGCTAATGAAGTCGAAACTAACACCTCCAACGACTGTCGCTGCTAAACATCGGAATACAAAAGAGCCTCGCATATCAATAGCTCTGATAACGACTGTCGTTGCTACACATCGGAACACAAAAGAGCCATTAACATCTATAGCTCTGATAACGACTCCAAAGAGGCTAATATCTGAGTCTCATCAGCAGCCAGTCAGACTAGCTTGGTCTAGTCAGAAAGGCAGAACTGAGGAAGCCTCTTGGATGAGAGGCCAAACGTCTTCACGGATATATACCAAGTCCAGTTGAACTTGATTCAACTCCTTTGGATAAGCAAGACCTGGATGAATGAGAACATTCACAGACACCTTTATAGAAAGATGTTCTCACTAATCAAATGATACTTGGTGTGTGTGTGTGTGTGTGTGTGTGTGTGTGTGTGTGTGTGTGTGTGTGTGTGTGTGTGTGTGTGTGTGTGTGTTTTGTCCCAGCCCAAAGCTCATCAGTTGAGTATCAAGACATTTTCCAGCCCCACTCAGTGCTCCCACTGCTCCTCCCTCATGGTGGGCCTCATCCGCCAAGGCTACGCCTGTGAAGGTACACACACACACACACAGGCGCGCGCGCCTTGATCTTCCTCACATGTGCTCTGATGAAGATCACTATGCACCCTATCAGTTCTCCTGTGAAAGTCTGACCACACACCCACCATTCAAATGAGCAACCACACTACACCAGAACCACATCAATTCAAATGAACAACTACACTACACCAGAACCACAATCAGTTTAAACGAACAACTACACTACATTAGAACCACAATCAGTTTAAACGAACAACTACACTGCATTAGAACCAGAATCAATTCAAATGAGCAACCACACTACACCAGAACCACAATCAATTCAAATGAGCAACCACACTACACCAGAACCACATCAATTCAAATGAACAACTACACTGCATTAGAACCACAATCAGTTTAAACGAACAACTACACTACGTCAGAACCAGAATCAATTCAAATGAACAACTACACTGCATTAGAACCACAATCAATTCAAATGAGCAACCACACTACACCAGAACCACAATCAATTCAAATGAACAACTACACTGCATTAGAACCAGAATCAATTCAAATGAACAACTACACTACACCAGAACCACAATCAGTTTAAACGAACAACTACACTACATCAGAACCAGAATCAATTCAAATGAGCAACCACACTACACCAGAACCACAATCAGTTTAAACGAACAACTACACTGCATTAGAACCAGAATCAATTCAAATGAGCAACCACACTACACCAGAACCACAATCAATTCAAATGAACAACTACACTGCATTAGAACCACAATCAATTCAAATGAACAACTACACTACACCAGAACCACAATCAGTTTAAACGAACAACTACACTACGTCAGAACCAGAATCAATTCAAATGAACAACTACACTACACCAGAACCACATCAATTCAAATGAACAACTACACTGCATTAGGACCAGAATCAATTCAAATGAACAACTACACTACACCAGAACCACAATCAGTTTAAACGAACAACTACACTACATCAGAACCACATCAATTCAAATGAACAACTACACTACACCAGAACCACATCAATTCAAAAGAACAACTACACTGCATCAGAACCAGAATCAATTCAAATGAACAACTACACTACACCAGAACCACAATCAGTTTAAACGAACAACTACACTACACCAGAACCACATCAATTCAAATGAACAACTACACTACACCAGAACCACATCAATTCAAATGAACAACTACACTACACCAGAACCACATCAATTCAAATGAACAACTACACTGCATCAGAACCAGAATCAATTCAAATGAACAACTACACTACACCAGAACCACAATCAGTTTAAACGAACTACACTACATCAGAATCACAATCAATTCAAATGAATAACTACACTACATCAGAACCACAGTCAATTCAAATGAACAACTAAACTACGCCAGAACCACAATCATTTCAAATGAATAACTACACTACATCAGAACCACAGTCAATTCAAATGAACAACTAAACTACGCCAGAACCACAATCAATTCAAATGAACAACTACACTAAATCAGAACCACAATCAATTCAGATGAACAACTACATCAGAACCAGATTCAATTCAAATGAACAACTACACTAAATCAGAACCACAATAAATTCAAATGAACAACTACATCAGAACTAGAATCAATTCAACTGAATAACTACATCAGAACCAGAATCAGTTAAAATGAACAACTACATCAGAACCAGAATCAGTTCAAATTAACAATTACATCAGAACGAGAATCAATTCAAATGAACAGCTACATCAGAACCAGAATCAGTTAAAATGAACAACTACATCAGAACCAGAATCAGTTCAAATTAACAATTACATCAGAACGAGAATCAATTCAAATGAACAGCTACATCAGAACCAGAATCTGTTCAAATGAACAACTACATCAGAACCAGAATCAATTCAAATGAACAGCTACATCAGAACCAGAATCTGTTCAAATGAACAACTACATCAGAACCAGAATCAATTCAAATTAACAACCACATCAGAACCCGAATCGACTTTTTTGGTGCTTATGCTTACGAGGAATTGGGCTCTGGCTCACAGCAGCTTGCAGTACTTGCATATATCACTCACACTCAAAAAGTAATTAATAGAATACTGGAGGTAGGTAAGTATGTATGCACAACAGGTACGCATGTCACAACTATACTGACTTTTGTTATGGCTGAATAATTAGTAACATTATATACTGATATTATAACTTTCTAACGTAATGTGCTCGTATATGTAATATATACTAAAAATATATGCTATATATTTGTCTATTATATATTATACAGTGATACACTATGTTTTTACTTATGTTAGAATTGTAACAATGACAGTAATAATTAGTAACCAGTATACAGCGGTGGTATGTGTATTTACAGTTGCACATTTGTATTGCACATCTGGTTGAAAGAGGTGGTGCACATGGGAGGTATGTAGGTGAGACATGTTGAACAGAGGGGCTGTTTGCACAGTGTCATGTTTGCATGATAAGTGTCAGTTTTGCGCCATGCTGTTGTTAAGTGTCGATAAGAGAGATGGCCTGAGGGAGAACGCTGTTCCTATGTCTGGTGGTTTTGGTGCACATTGCTCTGTCGTGCTTGCCAAACAGACCATGTCCTGGGTGTGTGTGTGTGTGTGGGGGGGGGGGGTCTGTGCAGATTCTGCCTGCCCGTTTCTGGGCTCTAGAAGTGTACAAGTCTTGCAGGGTGGGCAGAGGTGCGTCCATGATTTTTTCCGCTGTCCTTACTGTTCTCTGTAGTCTGTTCCTATCCTGTTTTGTTGCTGCTCCGAACCAGACTATGATGGATGTGCACCAGACAGATTCAATGACTGCGGTGTAGAACTGGCTCAACAGCTCCTATGGCAGACCACATTTCTTCAATTGACCCAGAAGGAACATCCTCTGCTGGGCCTTTTTGAGGATGGAGTTGATGTTGGTGTCCCACTTCGGGTCTTGGAAATGGTCGTTCCCAGAAACTTGAAGGTGTCCACGGTTGACACAGTGCTGTTGGATATTGTGAGGGGGAGCAGTGCTGAGGGGTGTCTGCTGAAGTCCACTGTCATTTCCACAGTCTTGAACATGTTCAGCTCTAGGTTGTTCTGACTGCACCAGAGCACCAGCCACTCAACCTCCCGCCGATAATGTTGCAGCGGCGGCTGGTGCTAAAATGTTTGGGGGGGGGGCAATTTACCTTGGCGCAGCACACCTGACAGCTGCTTTAATGTCCACACAGTCACAGAGTTATTAAGAAGGACAATGTAGCCTATAGATTTTATCAGGGCTCGTAGACGGTGGATGATTGACAGTCAAGACGAGGCGTCGTGGTGGATGTGAACATGATTGACAGCCACGAGAACTGTCCAATCACATTAAATTGAAAACATTAAAACAATACCAATTCACTGCCAATAAAAGTGGGAGTGTCTGGGCACACAGAACTACGCCCCCTGGAAAACCTGAAGAAACCAATCAGACAGCAGCCTCAGGTCACCTGCTCGCCACAAGTTTGAGGGCTTACATAGGTATCGTTTGGCTGGCGCCCCTCACCCAATAAGTATATGTATTCAGACAGGAACCAACCAAATACCACGTGGAACCAGTATTTAAAGCTGCTGACAAGCGCTCACAGACTGACAACACTTTTATTTGATCATTGTTTGCATTATACAACTACATTATACGTATTTAACATGTTTAAGTGGACTTTCATCCCTTGATATTTGAAGGGGGCTGCGCCCCAGCACACTGGCCAGCCGCCACTATAGTGTTGTCTGCAAACTTTAACAGCTGGGTCCTTGGAGTAGTAGTTGTTGGTGTAGACAGGGGTGCAACGAGGGGGGGTGTGCAGAGGGTGCAATGCACACAGGCGCTGCATCACCGGGGGTGCCAAAGGACCGTAAGCAAAAAACATTTTATAATTAAAAAATATAACATGTAACTATGTATTCTAACCCAAAATTCTCTTCTAAGTAATACTATTTATAAATATTAAACTTTTAAAAAACTCATAAGCCTATAACCAGAAATTGTTTACTGTACACTGTAGTTTTGGCGCCCCGCTGATGCAGCAACTGTGTGCATTGCACCCTCTGCACCCCCCTTGTTGCACTCCTGAGTATAGAGGGAGAAGAGCAGTGGGGAGTGGACACATCCCTAGGGAGCACCAGTGCTGACTGTCCATATACCAAAAGTGACTTCCCCCAGTCTCACCTGCTGTTTCCTGCCTGTCAGGAGGCTGGTGATCCACTGACAGATGGCGCGGGGATACATTGAGCTGGGTGAGTTTGGAGAAGACGATTTCTGGAATTATGGTGTTGAATGCCGAGCTAAAGTCCACAAACAGGATCCTTGCATATGTCGCTGGGCAGTCGAGGTGTTGCATGATGTAGTGCAGTCCCAGGTTGACTGCATCATCCACTAAGTTGTTTGCCCAGTAGGCAAACTGCAGGGGGTCCAGCAGCTGTCCTGTGACGAACAGCAGTCATTTGAAGGGCTTCATGACCACAGACGTCAGAGCAACAGGCCTGTGGTCATTCATTCCTGTGATGAAGGGTTTCTTGGGGACTCTGATGATGGTGGAGCATTTGAAGCAGGAGGGGTTTTCACACAGCTCCAGGGATCTGTTGACGAGCTGCGTGAAGATTGGAGCCAGGTGGTAAGCACAGGCATTAGGACAGGAGGGGAGACACCATCTGGACCCAGTGCTTTCCTGGACTTCTGTCTCTGGAAAAGCTGTCTCACATCCTCTACATGTATGTTGAGTGCAGCCTGAGCATCAGGGAGGGAGAGTAGGGGAGTTGCCACAGGTGTGATGTTGGCTGTTGTTGTTGGGCTGGAGAGGGTGAGGGGTGTGAATTTGTTCCTCTCAAACCTGCAATAGAAGACATTCAGGTCATCAGCCAGATCTTTGTTTGCCTCAGTATGGGGGAATGGTCTTCTGTAGTTTGTGATGTCTTGCAGGCCCCCCCCCCACCCTGACACAGGGTCGGTGGCCGAAAACCTGTTTTTCAGTGTAGCTTCTTTTAACTACTCTGATCTCCTTTGTCAGTGAATTTCTGGCCTGCTTGTACAGTTCTCTATCCCCACTGCTATCGCACCGTTACGTGATCTGTTCGGTGTAGGAGGAAGCCTGGCAGTTGTAACCACTGTCAGGGGTGGATTCGCTGAGCCAGATTTCAGTGAAACAAAGTGCAGCAGAGCGTGCAAACTCCTTGTTCGTCTCATTGAGGAGAAGCAGCTTGTCCACTTTGGTGGGCATGGAGCGACGATTCACCAGGTGAATCACTGGGAGCACAGATTGAAACCGCTGCTGCCAGAGCCTCACCAGCATACCGACTCACTTCCCCTGTCTGCGTCGCCTCCATGTCCCACAGAAACCCTCTGTTCTTCCAACTAAGGTCTCCAAAAAACTTTACGGGTTTGTGATAACAGCCAGTCAGTTCTTCTCTGGAGAGAGTAATCGGATTTGAGTAACCGGACACAGAGCGTAAACAGAATCATGTTAATTGACCATGTGGGTGTGCACAAACATGGAGTTAGACTCCGGCTTCATGGCTCTCTCCGTGTACTGAACATACTAGAGAACGCAGTACCAAGGCTTCCACCCGCAGCACCATCTGGTTATTAATAACAAAAACTGTCCTGATGGGGGTCTGGACAGATTAGATCAGGGGTGTCAAACTCAAGGCCTCGAGGGTTGCACTGTCTGCAGGTATTTGTTGCAGCTGTGCACTACACCACCTGATTTAACTAATTAGCTCACCTCCTGGATCAATGAGGAAAAGGAACTAGTTTAATCGGGTGGTGTAGCGCATGGTTGCAACAAATGCCTGCTGACATTGCAACCCTCGAGGCCTGGAGTTTGACACCCCTGGGTTAGATAGTCTGAGCTACGCTGGAGACAGAAAGAATCAGGACACTTCTTGCACTTGTACAATGTTAAATATCTCATCAAACTGCTCACCCCTCCCCCACCCCCATTTTTCTCTCTGCAGTGTGTTCGTTTATCTGTCACGTGTCCTGTAAAGACCACGCCCCCCTGGTGTGTCCTATCCCAGCAGAACAGGCCAAGAGGCCCCTGGGAATTGATGTCCAGCGTGGGATCGGCACTGCCTATAAAGGCTATGTTAGGGTGAGCTGGTGCCCAGCATACTGGTACACATGGTACACACACAACAGCACCTCTGACAGTACAAACATAGTACCACAACACATACTGGTACACATGGTACACACACAACAGTACCTCTAACAGTACTACCATAGTACCACAGTACATACTGATGCTCATGGTACACACACATCAGTAACTCTAACGATACTACCATAGTACCACAGTACACACTGGTAGACATGGTACAGTAGTTCTGCTTAATTTGCAGGATACAGTAGTGTGTGTGTGTGTGTCTGTGTGTGTGTGTGTGTGTCTGTGTGTCTGTGTCTCTGTGTCTCTGTGAGACAGGTTCCTAAACCTACAGGGGTGAAGAAGGGCTGGCAGAAAGCCTATGCTGTGGTGTGTGACTGTAAGCTGTTCCTCTATGAAGTCCCAGAAGGCAAATCCACCCAACCCGGGGTAGTAGCTAGTCTGGTGTTGGACCTCAGGTAGGTGTTTACCTGTCTGTCTGTATACCTGTCTGTCTGTCTGTACATCTGTCTGTCTGTACATCTGTCTGTCAGGATTGGGTCGGTTTTCTTGTTTTGCCAGGTCTGCTGTACGAGCTTGAACTGGTTTTATTTTACGCAAACCGACTGAAGCGGCATTTGTAACTGTGACATGTTGTGAAGATTAGAAGTAGCCTACACCACTAACCCTAACCCTACAGCAGCAAGTAGCCTACACCACTAACCCTAACCCTACACCAGCAAATAGTCTTAACCACTAACCCTAACCCTACAGCATCAAGTAGCCTACACCGCTAACCCTAACCCTACAGCAGCAAGTAGCCTACACCACTAACCCTAACCCTACACCAGCAAGTAGTCTACACCACTAACCCTACCGCAGCAAGTAGCCTACACCACTAACCCTAACCCTACACCAGCAAGTAGTCTACACCACTAACCCTAACCCTACAGCAGCAAGTAGCCTACACCACTTACCCTAACCCTACACCAGCAAGTAGCCTACACCACTAACTAACCCTAACCCTACACTAGCAAATAGCCCACACCACTAACCCTATACCTACACCAGCAAGTAGCCTACACCACTAACCCTACACCAGCAAGTAGCCTACACCACTAACCCTAACCCTACACCAGCAAGTAGCCGACACCAGCAAGTAGCTGACACCAGCAAGCTGTACCGACACTGTCATGGCACTAAATGTATCTTGTACTGCATCAGTTTTGAGCAGTATCACAGCATAGTATTATGTGTCTTTATACACAGACTAACAGACCCACTAGTGTCTGACAGGCCGAGCAGAGGCCGGCAACAAGGACATCACATTTCAGTCGAGTGTCCCGCAGTTGTCTTGCTGTGGTGGTGCTGCTGCTACACTCTCTTGTTATTTACTGTTTATCGGTGGTTGGCAACAGTGGCGGCTGGTGCTAAAATGTTTGGGGGGGACGCAATGTACCGCAATGTACACCTGGCAGCTGCTTTAACGTCCACACAGTCACAGTTACTAAGAAGGACAATGTAGCCTATAGGTTTTATCAGGGCTCGTAGACGGTGGGTGATTGACAGTCGAGACGAGGCATCGTGGTGGGTGTGAACATGATTGACAGTCATGAGAACTGTCCAATCAAATTAGATCGAAAAACATTAAAACAATACCAATTCACTGCCAATAAAAGTGGAAAACCTGAAGAAGCCAGTCAGACAGCAGCCTCAGGTCACCTGCTCGCCACAAGTGTGAGGGCTTACATAAGGTATGGTTTGGCCGGCGCCCCTCACCCAGGAAGTATATGTATTCAGACAGGAAGTATATGTATTCAGGCAGGAATCAGCCAAATGCCACGTGGAACAAGTATTTAATGCTGCTGACAGGCGCTCACAGACTGACAACACTTTTATTTCATAATTTTTTGCAAGATACAACTACATTATATTTAACATGCTGAAGTAGATTTTCATCTACTGAAATGGAAGAAATGGAAACGGATCATCCGCTGTGGCGACCCCTAATGGGAGCAGCCAAAAGTAATAGTAATAATAGTAGTAGTAGTAAGTAGATTTTCATCTCTTGATCTTTGAAGGAGGCGGTGCCCCAGCGCCCCCTACTGCCCAGCCGCCACTGGTTGGCAAACCAGTTTAAAGGTGGATTACCTCCACCAACTTGACTCTGGAGTCCCTACACTTTCATCATTCAGTCTCATTATGTTCCATTTCAGAGTCGACGCTGTCAGCTGCGACACTTAGTGGTGACATTCGGTATGCCGGTCTGGTGTTTGGCTTAATATACCGGGTTGAAAATGTTTACATCGGCCCAACACTGCTGTCTGTCTGTCTTCCTCTATGTGTGAGCCTGGTGCTGGACCTCTGGCACCTGTCTCTGTTTGTCTTTGCTGTTATGTTCACATTAATAAACAGTAACGTGTGTTGAGTCAAGTCATTTTTATTTGTGTAGCCCATTATCACAAGTTACACATTTGCCTCAGTGGGCAATAAAACTTCCTGTCCTTAGACTTAGACCCTCGCATCAGATAAGGAACAACTCCCTAAAAAAAAAAACCTTTAACGGGGAGAAAAACTAGGAAGAAACCTCAGGGAGAGCGGCAGAGGAGGATCTCTCTCCCAAGACACACACAATGTGACATGATGTTGTGTTTGCACAATGTGACACAATACAGCAGCTACTACTACTACTCTTAGTAACACTACTACTAATTTCAGCTGCTCCCGTTAGGGGGCGCCATAGTGGATCATCTGTTTCCATCTCTTCCTGTCCTCTGCATCTTCCTCTGTCACACCAGCCACCTGCATGTCCTCCCTCACCACATCCATAAACCTCCTCTTTGGCCTCCCTCTTCTCCTCTTCCCTGGCAGCTCCATATTCAGCATCCTTCTCCCAGTATACCCAGCATCTCTCCTCCACACATGTCCAAACGTCTCAAGAGATACAAGGATGGGGTGGAGGTTTTGCTCCTCTCCTGACCGTGGACCATGTTGGATGTAGTTATTGTTGTTTCTTGGAAATCCCTGTTGTTGTTTTCTTTTTTTGTTGTTTTATTGTTTTTTTTATTTTTTATTTTTTTAATGCATCATTGTGAGATAGTTATTGAGAACGACATACTCTGATGTGTAGAAAACTAAGTTTATTATTTAGGTTTATTAATTGATTATTAGCGAGGGGGCAGGAAATTATAAGTAGTAACTTCGTCCTGTTCCTTTTCCAACATCATATAATTTTTGTTGGATTCGCTGTCGAGAATTCTTGTTGAATTCTTCTGGTTTTATTTTTATCATTTGTTGTTTTATTTTATTTTTTTAATTCATACTTGGTAATTTTTTTCCCTTTATTTTGCATGTTCGAAATAAAGACATTTGATTTGATTTGAGTTTGGTAACTCGATCCACCACCGGGGAAGTACAGTAGAGAAGAGTCTGGGTAACAACTTGGGGCCCCATTGTGGCAGAAGTGCCAGGCACCTTTCATTGGCAGAGCGTAGTGAGCAGGACTGAGTGTAGACCTGAATGAGGGCGTTCAGGTAGGCGGGAGCCGTTTTAGTTGCTGATTTGTAAGCGAGCATCAAGTTTTTGAATTTGATGTGGGCAACAACTGGGAGCCCATGGAGTGATATGAACAGCGGAGGGATATGAACAGTGGAGGGATATGAACAGCGGAGTGATATGAACAGTGGAGGGATATGAACAGCGGAGTGATATGAACAGCAAAGTGATATGAACAGTGGAGGGATATGAACAGCAAAGTGATATGAACAGCGGAGGGATATGAACAGTGGAGGGATATGAACAGCGGAGTGATATGAACAGTGGAGGGATATGAACAGCGGAGTGATATGAACAGCAAAGTGATATGAACAGTGGAGTGATATGAACAGCGGAGTAATATGAACCGTGGAGGGATATGAACAGTGGCGGGATATGAACAGTGGAGGGATATGAACAGCGGAGTAATATGAACTGTGGAGTGATATGAACAGTGGAGGGATATGAACAGTGGAGGGATATGAACTGTGGAGGGATATGAACCGTGGAGGAATATGAACAGTGGAGGGATATGAACAGCGGAGTGATATGAACAGTGGAGGGATATGGACCGTGGAGGGATATGAACAGCAGAGTGATATGAACAGCGGAGTGACATGTGCTGTTTTGGGTTGGTTGAAGACCAGACGTGCCACTGCGTTCTGGATCATCTGCAGAGGTTTGAGAGTGCATGCAGGAGACCTGCCAGTAAGGAGCTGCAGTAGTCAGTGTGTGATGTTACCAGGGCCTGTAGCAGAAGCTGTGCTGCATGCTCACACAGGTGGGGTCTGGTTTTCCCAATATACCCAGCATCTCTCCTCTACACATGGCCAAGCCATCTCAATCTTGTCTCTCTTGTTTTGTCTCCAAACCGTTCAACCTGGGCTGTCCCTCTAATATACTCATTCCTAATCCTGTGCTTTGTCACTCCCAATGAAAATCTTAGCATCTTCAACTCTGCCACCTCCAGCTCCACCTCCTGTCTTTTCGTCAGTGCCTCTGTCTCCAGAAAATACAATATTGCTGGTCTCACAACCATCTTGTAAACCTTCCCTTTAACTCTTGCTGGTACCCTTCTGTCAAAAATCACTCCTGATACTCAAAGAAAGTTGAATCAGTTCATCTGGACACGTTTACTCCAGTTTCATCATTCATCTATGTGACTTCTTCAGTCTAAAATTTCCATTACCGTAACATTGTAAACTGACTCCAGGTGTCCCCACCCTTTTAAACAATACAGTGACTGCAGGTGTCCCCACCCTTATAAACAATACAGTGACTGCAGGTGTCCTCACCCTTATAAACAGTACAGTGACTGCAGGTGTCCCCACCCTTATAAACAATAAAGTGACTGCAGGTATCCCCACCCTTATAAACAATAAAGTGACTGCAGGTATCCCCACCCTTATAAACAATAAAGTGACTGCAGGTATCCCCACCCTTATAAACAATACAGTGACTGCAGGTGTCCCCACCCTTATAAACAGTACAGTGACTGCAGGTGTCCCCACCCTTATAAACAATAAAGTGACTGCAGGTATCCCCACCCTTATAAACAATAAAGTGACTGCAGGTATCCCCACCCTTATAAACAATACAGTGACTGCAGGTGTCCCCACCCTTATAAACAATACAGTGACTGCAGGTGTCCCCACCCTTATAAACAGTACAGTGACTGCAGGTGTCCCCACCCTTATAAACAATACAGTGACTGCAGGTGTCCCCACCCTTATAAACAGTACAGTGACTGCAGGTGTCCCCACCCTTATAAACAATACAGTGACTGCAGGTGTCCTCACCCTTATAAACAATACAGTGACTGCAGGTGTCCCCACCCTTATAAACAATACAGTGACTGCAGGTGTCCCCACCCTTATAAACAATACAGTGACTGCAGGTACCCCACCCTTTTAAACAATACAGTGGCTTAACCACCCAAACCAACCACCAGTTTCATATGCATCTGTGAATGTTCTCATTCATCCAGGTCATGGTTAACCAAAGGAGTTGAATCAAGTGCAACTGGACTTGGTATCAAGTCCAGTTATACCAAGTCAAGTTGCACTTGATTCAACTCCTTTGGACAGTTTCATATGCACATAGGTGTGACCATTAACTAGACTTTTGATGGCCGTGTGTACTGTTTACAGAGGATTGGGGAATAGTTGTAATCACAGCATTGTAAGATGGTGACAGATGTACTCTTAGCCCCCCCCCCCCTCTGTTCAGGGATAGTAATTCCCTCTTCACATAGTTGGTTTAGAAGCTGACACGAGCTTAGTCAAATTATCACGAGAGATGTGTGTGTTTCTTTTTGTGTTTGCTGTGTATTTCAGAGATGAAGAGTTCTCTGTGAGTTCTGTCTTGGCATCAGACGTGATCCATGCCAACAGGAAAGATGTTCCTTGTATCTTCAGGGTAAGATTCTCCTAATCACCCCTCATGCAGTTTGACATACTATCTTATGGTGTGATATATCTATTTGTATTATCTTATACCATTATATACTCCATGGTAATCCACCATATAAAATGTACTGACTACATGTACAAGCAGTGACACTGATTATGACAGTATTATTTGACTTATTTCCAGGATTCTGTTGACACAGCAAGTTAGTTAACATTTATTATTATTATGATTATTTCCAGCTGCTGAGGATGCACAAGCCAGTGCATCCTTAGTGCCGGTCCCAAGCCCGGACAAATGGGGAGGGTTGCGTCAGGAAGGGCATCCGGCGTAAAATCTCTGCCAAATCAAATATGCGGATCATAAATAAGATTTCCATACCAGATCGGTCAAGGCCCGGGTTACCAACGACCGCCACGGGTACTGTTAACCAGCAGGGTGTCGGTGGAAACTATGCTACTGTTGGGCGAAGGAGAAAGAGAAGGGGAAAGCATGTCCAGAGGCAGCTAGAGAGGAGGAAGGGTAGGCATGTGGAGGTGAGAGTTGGATCTTTGAATGTTGGCACTATGACTGGTAAAGGGAGAGAGCTGGCTGACATGATGGAAAGAAGAAAGGTAGGCATACTGTGTGTCCAAGAGACCAGGTGGAAGGGGAGTAAGGCCAGGAGTATCGGAGGTGGGTTCAAACTCTTCTACCATGGTGTGAATGGGAGGAGAAATGGGATAGGGGTAATTCTGAAGGAAGAGTATGTCAAGAGTGTGCTGGAGGTGAAGAGAGTGTCAGACAGAGTGATGAGTATGAAGCTGGAAATTGAAGGTGTGTTGCTGAATGTTGTCAGCACATATGCCCCGCAAGTTGGGTGTGAGATGGATGAAAAAGAAGAATTCAGGAGTGAGTTGGACAACGTGGTGGAGAGGGTACCCAAGGAGGAGAGATTGATGATTGTAGCGGACTTCAGTGGACATGTTGGTGAAGGGAACAGAGGTGATGAGGAGGTGATGGGAAGGTATGGAGTCAAGAAGAGAAATGTGGAAGGACAGATGGTGGTCGATTTTGCGAAAAGGATGGAAATGGCTGAGGTGAATACATATTTCAAGAAGAGGGAGGAGAACAGGGTGATGTACAAGAGTGGAGGAAAGTGCACACAGGTGGACGAAAGTGCACACAGGTGTACGATATCTTATGTAGAAGGCGCGATCTAAAAGGGATTGGAGACTGCAAGGTGGTGACAGGGGAGAACGTAGCTAGGCAGCATCGGATGGTGGTCTTTAGGATGACTTTCGAGACCAACAAGAGGAAGCGAGTGAAGACAAAGCTGAAGATCAAATGGTGGAAGTTGAAGAAGGAAGACTGTTGTGTGGAGTTCAGGCAGGAGTTAAAACAGGCACTGGGTGGTAGTGAAGAGTTGCCAGATGGCTGGACAACCACTGCAGAAATAGTGAGGGAGACAGCTAGGAAGGTACTTGGTGTGTCATCAGGACAGAGGAAGGAAGACAAGGAGACTTGGTGGTGGAATGAGGAAGTACAGCAAATTATACAGAGGAAAAGGTTGGCAAAGAAGAAGTGGGATAGTCAGAGAGATGAAGAAAGTAGACAGGAGTACAAGGAGATGCAGCGTAAAGTGAAGAGAGAGGTGGCAAAGGAAAAGGCGTATGGTGAGTTGTATGACAGGTTAGACACTAAGGAAAGAGAAAAGGACTTGTACCGATTGGCTAGACAGAGAGACCGAGCTGCAAAGGATGTGCAGCAAGTTAGGGCGATCAAGGAGAGAGATGGAAATGTGCTGACAAGCGAGGAGAGTGTGCTGAGAAGGTGGAAGGAGTACTTTGAGGGGCTGATGAATGAAGAAAATGGGAGAGAGAGAAGGTTGGATGATGTAGGGATAGTGAATCAGGAAGTTCAGTGGATTAACAAGGAGGAAGTGAGGGCAGCTATGAAGAGGATGAAGAGTGGAAAGGCAGTTGGTCCTGATGACATACCTGTGGAGGCATGGAGATGTTTAGGAGAGATAGCAGTGGAGTTTTTAACTAGATTGTTTAACACAATCGTGGAAAGTGAGAGGATGCCTGAGGAGTGGAGAAGAAGCATACTGGTACCGATTTTCAAGAACAAGGGCGATGTGCAGAACTGTAGCAACTACAGAGGTATAACGGTGATCAGCCACAGCATGAAGATTTGGGAAAGAGTAATAGAAGCTAGGTTAAGAGGAGAGGTGATGATCAGCAGCAGCAGTATGGTTTCATGCCAGGAAAGAGCACCACAGATGTGATGTCTGCTTTGAGAATGTTGATGGAGAAGTATAGAGGAGTCCAGAAAGAGTTGCATTGTGTCTTTGTAGATTTAGAGAAAGCACACGACAGAGTGCCGAGAGAGGAGGTGTGGTATTGTATGAGGAAGTCAGGAGTTGCAGAGAAGTATGTAGAAGTGGTGCAGGATATGTATGAGGGAAGTGTGACAATGGTGAGGTGTGCGGTTGGAATGACAGATGGGTTCAAGTTGGAGGTGGGATTACATCAAGGATCGGCTCTGAGCCCTTTCTTGTTTGCAATGGTGATGGACAGGTTGACGGACAAGATCAGGCAGGAGTCTCCATGGACGATGATGTTCGCGGATGACATTGTGATCTGTAGTGAGAGTAGGGTGCAAGTTGAGGAGAGCCTGGAGAGGTGGAGGTATGTACTGGAGAGAGGAGAAATGAAAGTCAGTAGGAGCAAGACAGAATACCTATGCGTGAATGAGAGGGAGGACAGTGGAATGGTCAGGATGCAAGGAGTAGAGGTGACAAAGCCATTTGAGTTTAAATACTTGGGGTCAACTGTCCAAAGTAACGGGGAGTGCAGTAGAGAGGTGAAGAAGAGAGTGCAGGCAGGGTGGAGTGGGTGGAGAAGAGTGTCAGGAGTGATGTGTGACAGAAGGGTACCAGCAAGAGTTAAAGGGAAGATTTACAAGATGGTTGTGAGACCAGCTATGTTATATGGTTTGGAGACAGTGGCACTGATGAAAAGACAGGAGGTGGAGCTGGAGATGGCAGAGATGAAGATGCTAAGATTTTCACTGGGAGTAACGAAGAAGGACAGGATTAGGAACAAGTATATTAGAGGGACCGCTCAGGTTGGATGGTTTGGAGACAAAGCAAGAGAGACAAGATTGAGATGGTTTGGACATGTGCGGAGGAGAGATGCTGGTTATATTGGGAGACGGATGCTGAATATGGAGCTGCCAGGGAAGAGGAGAAGAGGAAAGCCAAAGAGGAGGTTTATGGATGTGGTGAGGGAGGACATGCAGGTGGCTTTTGTGACAGAGGAAGACGCAGAAGACAGGAAGAAATGGAAACGGATGATCCGCTGTGGCGCCCCCTAACAGGAGCAGCCGAAAGTAGTAGTAGATTATTATAATTATTTCATTGCAACTCTACTTTGGTTGGTTGTTGTTGTTGTTGTTGTTGTTGTTTTGTATTGATGTTAGAGTTCCTTCCAGTCCTCTTCTGGAAGTTCTGATTTGTCCAACAGGAACTTCATTTTCTGACAGGATTTTCTCACTCTTTAGCTCCTGCATCCACAGAGTACAGGGAGCTGGTTGTGTTCACTGATGTTCCTCAGTACAAGTGCTGTAACTTTGTTGTGTCACTTCAAGTACTCAGTGTTTGCAATCTTCTGAAATCCCGTCAAAAAGTGATTGTCTCAACCTGCTCCTCCACAGTCAGCATTTTAGGTCCTTTGTGATCTTGAGGATCTTTGCCTTCCATCTCTTGGTGTTGAGTCCCCGGTTGTGTGCTTTGGTGATATGGGCATCTGTTGAGGCCTTGAGACTGTTCTCCATCCATCTTTTGGCATCTAGATATGGAGCTTTTTAAATTGTTTGAGTCTCGACCTATACTGGCTTTGTTCTTTGTCTGTGGTTACTTTTGACTTTCTTCTTTTCTGACAAGTGCTGCCAATGTTGCCACGCCCCAAGATACTTTTAGTTGTAATCCATCCATACCGATGACTTTGCCTCGGTTGATGAGTCTTGTGCACTTGTCAAGTCCAAACCTCATCTTGATGTTGTCTGAGAAGATCTTAACTGTCTGAATTGGAATAGATTTTGTCAGCCAGTCTTTCACATTGTTTGATGTCATCCATGTACGTTGAGTATTGAACTTTCCTTCTTAACTTAACTTTGTATCCTAGACCAGATCTTATTGGAGGATTAAATATTGATTTTATTTGGAGGATTAAGTATCACACAGATCCTAGTTCCCTGCTGTTGTGTCAGTTGAGTCCTCCAGGATTACATGGATCTCTCAGTTATCCATGAGATCTTCAGGATAGCGTGTCAAACAATCCAGGACTGTGGCACTCCCCCTGTAGGTCTTCTGGTCAACAATCCAGGCCATTGCCATGTTGGTCTTCCATGGCCTGGCATTGGCAGTTGTGTGGCACTTGTCCGTTGCACGCTGATTGATCATTGCCCCTCTGCCTCCACATCTTGCTCCGTTCTGCTCATAGGCTAGCAAATGTCGGCCATAATGTCGTAGAACTACTTCCAGTTTGTAGATAAGCATGTGATCTGCCCATACTGCTTGGGATTGAGCAGTTCTCATCGTTCTTCTTGAGCAGGCAGGTTCTTCCTTATAGGAAGCTGGTTGTTGGAGGAGCTGTTAGAACTGGTTAGTCGTTCTTGCATGCACTGCTGTCAGATGCTTTCTCCAGAAGGCCTGTATTTGGTCAGGTCCAGCCACCTTCCAGTTTGCCGTCTTGTGATTTTTCTTCTGATGTCAGCATGTATGAGTGACATCTCCTCATGTTCTGGAAAGCCTCCTGTGACCATTCTGAAGTTTTGGATCCATGGTGCTTGTGTTTTAACAACTAACCACTAACCACTTGGCTATTGCCATCAAGTTTGTTATTGTCATTATTATTATCCTCATCATCAGAAAAGCAGTGTAGTGATCCTAATTGCCCTGCCTCTTTAAGGTGACCTCCTCCTTGCTGAGCTCCCCAGCGCGAACTTCATCCCTGCTGGTTCTGGCGGAGAATGAGGCTGAAAAGAGGAAGTGGGTCGGGATTCTGGAGGGTCTTCAGAGCATCTTGACCAAGAACCGTCTCAAAAACCATGTGGTCCACTTCCTCCAAGAGGCCTATGACCCCTCACTGCCCGCCATCAAAACCACGCTGTCTGCCACCATAGTGGGTCAGTACACAGTACACAATACACAGTATATACACAGCACACACTGCATACTACACAGTGTATACACAGCACAAATGGTATGGGAGTGATAGTGCTGCTCAGATTTTGTCTAAAAAGACAAGTATGTATTTATTGTGGTTATTTTTAAAATTCTGACGAGAAGCTCATAGAAGATGACTACCCCATCTGCCAAGCATGCAAGAAAAAAGTTGCTGCAAAGGGGCGAACACTTCCAACATGTTTACCCGTCTCTGCCAACATCACCTATCGCTTTACAGCGAGTGCAGGGGAAGTTCATGTTTAATGTTGCATCATGCACGTGAGGACTTCGTAATGGGGAACTGACAGTTTTTCTGTCTAACTGATGATAATCACAGAAAGGTGAATCAGTCCATCTGGACACAACGTGTACTGAGAGAAACGTGTCATCATCCTATAAATGACCTCTTCAGTTCAGACTGAAGAGTTTTGAAGTTGACACTGATGCAACTTCCTGTGACTTTCTTACCTGGGTCATTGAGCATGCATGAAGACATAACTTGATGATAGTTTGTCAGTATAGTTTAAAGGGCACTTTAAATACTGTGTGCTGTAGAGTAGTAAACACATCCGCTGCACATGCAGGCCCTGCAGCTGATCAGCCCATGCAGGCTCTTTAGTTGTTCATGTAAAACCCGGCGGCCGTGGATTTGGTTATAAAGTAATGTTGTTCCAACAAGATGAATGCTGTTGGTGTCATCTTTTCATTTACTTAAACTATGCATGAGGTCAAGACAATTACTGTGTAACAAAACATACAGAAGATAATACACTTTGTGTGTGTGTGATGGGGGGGGCACACGTGTGTGTATGCGCATAAACTTTTTGAATACATTTTAACAACACCGTTGGGGTGTCCTGGTGGCTCACCTGGTAGAGGGTACCACGTCATGTTTTGGATCCATTTCATGTTTTGGTCCGCATCATGTTTTGGATCCATTTCATGTTTTGATAATCCATTGCATGTTTTGGATCCATATCATGTTTTGAGAATCCATTTCATGTTTTGGATGCATTTCATGTTTTGATAATCCATTTCATGTTTTGGATCCATTTCATGTTTTGGATCCATTGATTTTTGTATCCACACCTCTCCAACAATTTATAGAATAGACCCTCATGACAAATACCAACTTAAGCTTTGGTTTAGATTCTTATAATAATAATGATAATCATCATTACATTTATATAGTGTTTTATGTTGACACCCAAACTGCTTCACAGTGAAGAGGGCAACTCACCTCAACCACCACCAGTGTGTAGCACCACCTGGTGGTGTCCGAAGAACCTCACCACACATCAGCTTGAGATGGAAAGGAGGGAGTCATTGAGCCAATTACATGGGGGATGATTAGGAGGCCAGGTGGAGAGAGCCAGGTTGAGAATTCTGCCAGGACACTGGGGACCCCTACTCTTTGTGATGTCATGTCAAGTCAGTTTTATTTGTGTAGCCCAATATCACCAATTACAAGTTTGCCTCATGGAGCTTTACAGCAGCACAACATCCTGTCCTTAGACCCTCACATCGGATAAGGAACAACTCCCTAAAACCTTTAACAGGGAGAAAAACCAGGAAGAAACCTCAGGGAGAGCACCAGAGGAGGATCTCTCTCCCAAGACACACAACATGACATGATGTTGTGTTTACACAATTTACACAATACAACATTGAAAGAGGATAACACAATTATAATGGAATTATAAAATTTATGAAGAATATGATGAGGAGGATGCCAAGCAGTGTCCAGACGCCATCGGAACAGCCCAGGACCCAAGCCACGCAACCACCATCACCATGTAAAAAAAACAAAACAGGATAAGTGCCATGGGATCTTTAATGACCACAGTGAGTCAGGGCCTCGTCCTTCTGATCTGAAGGACGCCATCTCCTACCGCACAGTGTCCCCATCACTGCACTGGGGCACTGGGATTTGATATTTGTTCTTTTTATTGGGACCAGCGGGAAGACTGTCCCCTACTGGCCCACCAACACCACTTCTGGCAGCAACTCAGTTTTCCCAGGAGGTCTCCAAGTACTAGCCAAGCCCGTACCTGCTTAGCTTCCGTCAATCAGTAGAACCAGGGTGCATGTTGGTATGGCTGCAAGCAATTCAATTCAATTCCATTTTATTTGTGTAGCCCAGTATCACAAATTACAAATTTGCCTCAGTGGGCTTAACAGCAACTAAACATTCTGTCCTTGGACCCTCTCATCGGATAAGGAACAACTCCCTAAAAAAAACCCTTTAACAGGGAGAAAAAAACAGGAAGAAACCTCAGGGAGAGCAACAGAGGAGGATCTCTCTCCCAAGACGGACAGCGTGCAATAGATGTTGTGTTCACACAATTTACATGATACAACATTGAAAGAGGATAACAGAATTATAATGGACATGACATGTATGAAGAACATGATGCACAGGATGCCGAGCAGTGTCCACATGCCAACGGAGCAGTCCAGGACCCAGGCCACGTGACCATCATCATCATGTTAAAAAGAAACAAAAACTTATGTGAGGAGAGGAAGGGCAGGCAGCATCCAAATGGCGGCCACCATCACCACGGAGACCTGGGGAGAGAACCGACTGCACAAGCACACAAGAGAGACTTACATGACACCATTCAAACACAGAAAAAGAGAAAGGAGAAGACATCATTCAGAGAGAGACAAAAGACATGTGAGAGAAGAGAACAGTTTGCAATAGTCATTAGTCATAATCAATTAAGTCATTTAATTATTTTTAGCAATCTAAAAAGAATTAAAGAAAAAACATTACACATTGTGTGCTAAAATCTATACAACGTGTCAAAGTTCTTTTGGCTCGTGCGAGGCTGATAACATGATAGAATGTCCCACAGTTTGGTAAGAATGTGATTTGCATTTACTCAAATGCTTTTTTTCAGATTACTGTATATACAGATGTCTCTCTCCTTTCTCTCTTTCTCTTTTTGTCTTTCTTCTGTCCTTCTCTGTCTTTCTCTCTCAAGACCGGGAGCGAATTGCCCTGGGAACAGAGGATGGGCTCTTTGTGGTGGAGATCACCAGAGATGGTGAGAGACAGACAATCATATACACAGACAGACTGACACTTTCTATCACAGACACACTCCTTTTTTCTCCACTTGAACTATTCTTCATTGTTTCAAATGAAGCAGACACTCAGACTGGAGCTTGTGTCTCAGAACACTACGAAATTTCATAATCTGCTAGAAATAGAGGAGATTTAAACTAGAAAATGTCTAATAACTTCTCTCCGTCTCTAGTCATTGTTCGTGCTGCTGACTGTAAGAAGGTCTATCAGATTGACCTGATTCCCAAGGAGAAGATGGTGGTTCTGCTGTGTGGCCGCAATCGTCATGTCCACCTCCACCCCTGGGGGGCGCTCGAGGGTGCTGACGCTGCCTTTGACATCAAGCTAACAGAGACAAAAGGTTGCCAGGCCCTCACCACAGGGGTCCTCCGGCGGGGTGGGGCAGCCTGTTTGCTGGCTGCAGTCAAACGACAGGTGGGTTTTGTCTGAAAAGATGCATGACAGCAGCTTGATGCTCTCCACCTTTCATGAGTTCACATGACTGTCCAGTGTTGTACTGCTGCTGCTTCACATGACTGTCCAGTGTTATACTGCTGCTGCTTCACATGACTGTCCAGTGTTATACTGCTGCTGCTTCACATGACTGTCCAGTGTTATACTGCTGCTGCTCCACCTGACTGTCCAGTGTTGTACTGCTGCTGCTTCACATGACTGTCCAGTGTTACTACTGCTGCTGCTCCACATGACTGTCCAGTGTTATACTGCTGCTGCTCCACGACTGTCCAGTGTTATACTGCTGCTGCTTCACATGACTGTCCAGTGTTATACTGCTGCTGCTTCACATGACTGTCCAGTGTTATACTACTGCTGCTTCACATGACTGTCCAGTGTTATACTGCTGCTGCTTCACATGACTGTCCAGTGTTGTACTGCTGCTGCTCCACCTGACTGTCCAGTGTTGTACTGCTGCTGCTTCACATGACTGTCCAGTGTTATACTGCTGCTGCTTCACATGACTGTCCAGTGTTATACTGCTGCTGCTTCACATGACTGTCCAGTGTTATACTGCTGCTGCTTCACATGACTGTCCAGTGTTATACTGCTGCTGCTTCACATGACTGTCCAGTGTTATACTGCTGCTGCTTCACATGACTGTCCAGTGTTATACTGCTGCTGCTTCACCTGACTGTCCAGTGTTATACTGCTGCTGCTCCACGTGACTGTCCAGTGTTGTACTGCTGCTGCTTCACATGACTGTCCAGTGTTATACTGCTGCTGCTTCACATGACTGTCCAGTGTTATACTGCTGCTGCTCCACATGACTGTCCAGTGTTATACTGCTGCTGCTTCACATGACTGTCCAGTGTTGTACTGCTGCTGCTCCACATGACTGTCCAGTGTTACTACTGCTGCTGCTCCACATGACTGTCCAGTGTTATACTGCTGCTGCTCCACATGACTGTCCAGTGTTATACTGCTGCTGCTTCACATGACTGTCCAGTGTTGTACTGCTGCTGCTCCACATGACTGTCCAGTGTTATACTGCTGCTGCTCCACATGACTGTCCAGTGTTGTACTGCTGCTGCTCCACGTGACTGTCCAGTGTTATACTGCTGCTGCTTCACGTGACTGTCCAGTGTTATACTGCTGCTGCTTCACATGACTGTCCAGTGTTATACTGCTGCTGCTCCACATGACTGTCCAGTGTTATACTGCTCCTGCTTCACATGACTGTCCAGTGTTATACTGCTGCTGCTCCACATGACTGTCCAGTGTTGTACTGCTGCTGCTCCACGTGACTGTCCAGTGTTATACTGCTGCTGCTTCACATGACTGTCCAATGTTGTACTGCTGCTGCTCCACATGACTGTCCAGTGTTATACTGCTGCTGCTTCACATGACTGTCCAGTGTTATACTGCTGCTGCTTCACATGACTGTCCAGTGTTATACTGCTGCTGCTTCACCTGACTGTCCAGTGTTATACTGCTGCTGCTCCACGTGACTGTCCAGTGTTGTACTGCTGCTGCTTCACATGACTGTCCAGTGTTATACTGCTGCTGCTTCACATGACTGTCCAGTGTTGTACTGCTGCTGCTTCACGTGACTGTCCAGTGTTATACTGCTGCTGCTCCACCTGACTGTCCAGTGTTGTACTGCTGCTGCTTCACATGACTGTCCAGTGTTATACTGCTGCTGCTTCACATGACTGTCCAGTGTTATACTGCTGCTGCTCCACATGACTGTCCAGTGTTATACTGCTGCTGCTTCACATGACTGTCCAGTGTTGTACTGCTGCTGCTCCACATGACTGTCCAGTGTTACTACTGCTGCTGCTCCACATGACTGTCCAGTGTTATACTGCTGCTGCTCCACATGACTGTCCAGTGTTATACTGCTGCTGCTTCACATGACTGTCCAGTGTTGTACTGCTGCTGCTCCACATGACTGTCCAGTGTTATACTGCTGCTGCTCCACATGACTGTCCAGTGTTGTACTGCTGCTGCTCCACGTGACTGTCCAGTGTTATACTGCTGCTGCTTCACGTGACTGTCCAGTGTTATACTGCTGCTGCTTCACATGACTGTCCAGTGTTATACTGCTGCTGCTCCACATGACTGTCCAGTGTTATACTGCTCCTGCTTCACATGACTGTCCAGTGTTATACTGCTGCTGCTCCACATGACTGTCCAGTGTTGTACTGCTGCTGCTCCACGTGACTGTCCAGTGTTATACTGCTGCTGCTTCACATGACTGTCCAGTGTTATACTGCTGCTGCTTCACATGACTGTCCAGTGTTACTACTGCTGCTGCTCCACCTGACTGTCCAGTGTTATACTGCTGCTGCTCCACCTGACTGTCCAGTGTTGTACTGCTGCTGCTCCACATGACTGTCCAGTGTTATACTGCTGCTGCTTCACATGACTGTCCAGTGTTATACTGCTGCTGCTTCACATGACTGTCCAGTGTTATACTGCTGCTGCTTCACATGACTGTCCAGTGTTATACTGCTGCTGCTTCACATGACTGTCCAGTGTTATACTGCTGCTGCTTCACATGACTGTCCAGTGTTATACTGCTGCTGCTCCACCTGACTGTCCAGTGTTGTACTGCTGCTGCTTCACATGACTGTCCAGTGTTACTACTGCTGCTGCTTCACATGACTGTCCAGTGTTATACTGCTCCTGCTTCACCTGACTGTCCAGTGTTATACTGCTGCTGCTTCACATGACTGTCCAGTGTTATACTGCTGCTGCTTCACGTGACTGTCCAGTGTTGTACTGCTGCTGCTTCACATGACTGTCCAGTGTTGTACTGCTGCTGCTTCACATGACTGTCCAGTGTTATACTGCTGCTGCTTCACATGACTGTCCAGTGTTATACTGCTGCTGCTTCACATGACTGTCCAGTGTTATACTGCTGCTGCTCCACATGACTGTCCAGTGTTGTACTGCTGCTGCTTCACATGACTGTCCAGTGTTACTACTGCTGCTGCTTCACATGACTGTCCAGTGTTATACTGCTGCTGCTTCACATGACTGTCCAGTGTTATACTGCTGCTGCTCCACATGACTGTCCAGTGTTACTACTGCTGCTGCTCCACATGACTGTCCAGTGTTATACTGCTCCTGCTTCACCTGACTGTCCAGTGTTATACTGCTGCTGCTCCACATGACTGTCCAGTGTTGTACTGCTGCTGCTTCACGTGACTGTCCAGTGTTGTACTGCTGCTGCTTCACATGACTGTCCAGTGTTGTACTGCTGCTGCTCCACGTGACTGTCCAGTGTTACTACTGCTGCTGCTCCACGTGACTGTCCAGTGTTATACTGCTGCTGCTGCTCCACATGACTGTCCAGTGTTACTACTGCTGCTGCTCCACCTGACTGTCCAGTGTTGTACTGCTGCTGCTCCACCTGACTGTCCAGTGTTGTACTGCTGCTGCTTCACGTGACTGTCCAGTGTTATACTGCTGCTGCTCCACATGACTGTCCAGTGTTATACTGCTGCTGCTTCACATGACTGTCCAGTGTTATACTGCTGCTGCTCCACATGACTGTCCAGTGTTATACTGCTGCTGCTTCACATGACTGTCCAGTGTTATACTGCTGCTGCTTCACCTGACTGTCCAGTGTTATACTGCTGCTGCTTCACATGACTGTCCAGTGTTATACTGCTGCTGCTTCACATGACTGTCCAGTGTTATACTGCTCCTGCTTCACATGACTGTCCAGTGTTATACTGCTCCTGCTTCACATGACTGTCCAGTGTTACTACTGCTGCTGCTTCACGTGACTGTCCAGTGTTATACTGCTGCTGCTTCACATGACTGTCCAGTGTTATACTGCTGCTGCTTCACATGACTGTCCAGTGTTATACTGCTGCTGCTCCACCTGACTGTCCAGTGTTGTACTGCTGCTGCTTCACATGACTGTCCAGTGTTACTACTGCTGCTGCTTCACATGACTGTCCAGTGTTATACTGCTCCTGCTTCACCTGACTGTCCAGTGTTATACTGCTGCTGCTTCACGTGACTGTCCAGTGTTATACTGCTGCTGCTCCACATGACTGTCCAGTGTTATACTGCTGCTGCTTCACGTGACTGTCCAGTGTTATACTGCTGCTGCTTCACATGACTGTCCAGTGTTATACTGCTGCTGCTTCACATGACTGTCCAGTGTTATACTGCTGCTGCTCCACCTGACTGTCCAGTGTTATACTGCTGCTGCTCCACGTGACTGTCCAGTGTTGTACTGCTGCTGCTTCACATGACTGTCCAGTGTTATACTGCTGCTGCTTCACATGACTGTCCAGTGTTGTACTGCTGCTGCTTCACGTGACTGTCCAGTGTTATACTGCTGCTGCTCCACCTGACTGTCCAGTGTTGTACTGCTGCTGCTTCACATGACTGTCCAGTGTTATACTGCTGCTGCTTCACATGACTGTCCAGTGTTATACTGCTGCTGCTCCACATGACTGTCCAGTGTTGTACTGCTGCTGCTTCACATGACTGTCCAATGTTGTACTGCTGCTGCTTCACATGACTGTCCAGTGTTATACTGCTGCTGCTTCACATGACTGTCCAGTGTTGTACTGCTGCTGCTTCACGTGACTGTCCAGTGTTATACTGCTGCTGCTCCACCTGACTGTCCAGTGTTGTACTGCTGCTGCTTCACATGACTGTCCAGTGTTATACTGCTGCTGCTTCACATGACTGTCCAGTGTTATACTGCTGCTGCTCCACATGACTGTCCAGTGTTATACTGCTGCTGCTTCACATGACTGTCCAGTGTTGTACTGCTGCTGCTCCACATGACTGTCCAGTGTTATACTGCTGCTGCTCCACATGACTGTCCAGTGTTACTACTGCTGCTGCTCCACATGACTGTCCAGTGTTATACTGCTGCTGCTCCACATGACTGTCCAGTGTTGTACTGCTGCTGCTCCACGTGACTGTCCAGTGTTATACTGCTGCTGCTTCACGTGACTGTCCAGTGTTATACTGCTGCTGCTTCACATGACTGTCCAGTGTTATACTGCTGCTGCTCCACATGACTGTCCAGTGTTATACTGCTGCTGCTTCACATGACTGTCCAGTGTTACTACTGCTGCTGCTTCACATGACTGTCCAGTGTTATACTGCTGCTGCTTCACATGACTGTCCAGTGTTACTACTGCTGCTGCTCCACCTGACTGTCCAGTGTTATACTGCTGCTGCTCCACCTGACTGTCCAGTGTTGTACTGCTGCTGCTCCACATGACTGTCCAGTGTTATACTGCTGCTGCTTCACATGACTGTCCAGTGTTATACTGCTGCTGCTTCACATGACTGTCCAGTGTTATACTGCTGCTGCTTCACATGACTGTCCAGTGTTATACTGCTGCTGCTCCACCTGACTGTCCAGTGTTGTACTGCTGCTGCTTCACATGACTGTCCAGTGTTACTACTGCTGCTGCTTCACATGACTGTCCAGTGTTATACTGCTCCTGCTTCACCTGACTGTCCAGTGTTATACTGCTGCTGCTTCACGTGACTGTCCAGTGTTATACTGCTGCTGCTTCACATGACTGTCCAGTGTTATACTGCTGCTGCTTCACATGACTGTCCAGTGTTATACTGCTGCTGCTTCACATGACTGTCCAGTGTTATACTGCTGCTGCTCCACATGACTGTCCAGTGTTGTACTGCTGCTGCTTCACGTGACTGTCCAGTGTTGTACTGCTGCTGCTTCACATGACTGTCCAGTGTTGTACTGCTGCTGCTCCACGTGACTGTCCAGTGTTGTACTGCTGCTGCTCCACATGACTGTCCAGTGTTATACTGCTGCTGCTCCACATGACTGTCCAGTGTTACTACTGCTGCTGCTCCACCTGACTGTCCAGTGTTGTACTGCTGCTGCTCCACCTGACTGTCCAGTGTTATACTGCTGCTGCTTCACGTGACTGTCCAGTGTTATACTGCTGCTGCTCCACATGACTGTCCAGTGTTACTACTGCTGCTGCTCCACATGACTGTCCAGTGTTATACTGCTGCTGCTCCACATGACTGTCCAGTGTTACTACTGCTGCTGCTCCACATGACTGTCCAGTGTTATACTGCTGCTGCTCCACATGACTGTCCAGTGTTATACTGCTGCTGCTTCACGTGACTGTCCAGTGTTATACTGCTGCTGCTTCACATGACTGTCCAGTGTTACTACTGCTGCTGCTTCAGCTGCTACTACAGCCCACTGAGAGACTGTTAGTGTTTTGGTGTGCTGTGGTTTCAAACATGACAGCATTGCACTGGCAAGAACATACTCCAAAGTTCAATATCTTCCTTCTCTAGATATTGAGAAACGTAAAATGGAATGAATTAACTGCATTTTATAGCGCTTTTCTACACCAAGGACACAAAGTGCTTGTGATATTGGGCTATACAAATTGACTTGACTTTACATAAACTGACCGCATGGTTCTCTACCGGAAAATGGTGGATTGCTCCCTCCGGGTTGGGGATGAGTTGTTGCCTCAAGTGAAGGAGTTCAAGTATCTCGGGGTCTTGTTCACGAGTGAGGGTAGGATGGAGCAGGAGATTGACAGGCAGATTGGTGCAACATCAGCAGTAATGCGGTTGTTGTACCGGACCATTGTGGTGAAGAAGGAGCTGATCCGGAAGGCAAAGCTCTCAATTTACCAGTCAATCTTCGTTCCAATCCTCATCTATGGTCATGAGCTTTGGGTAGTGAGCGAAAGGGTGAGATCGCGGATACAAGCAGCTGAAATGAGTTTCCTCTGTAGGGTGTCTGGGCTCAACCTTAGAGATAGGCTGAGGAGCTCAGACATCCGGAGGGAGCTCGGAGTAGAGCCGCTGCTCCTTCGCATCGAAAGGAGCCAGTTGAGATGGTTTGGGCATCTGATTAGGATGCTTCCTGGGCACCTTCCTTTGTAGGTTTACCGGGCACGGCCAACTGGGAGGAGACCCCGGGGTAGACCTAGAACTCGCTGGAGGGACTACATGTCCAATCTGGCCTGGGAACACCTTGGGATTCCCCAGGAGGAGCTGGAGGGCGTTCCTGGGGACGTCTGGAATGCTCTACTTAGTTTGCTGCCACCGTGACCGAGAAGTGACTGAAGATGAAATGAGATGAGATGAGATGACCACATCACATTACAGTTTGAATGGCCCTGTGGGAATCCAACCCTAACTTTTGGCATTATGAGTGCCATGCTCAAAGCCTATGCTGCCGTAACACCAGACATCTACTCGCTACTCACCTACTGAGTACTCACTACTTACCTTACTTACTTACTTAACTATTGAGTATGCACTACTCACCCTCTGACTGAGTCACAGGGTCACTTTACAAATATGTCACTTTACTAAATTAGATATTTTGGTCAAATTGAAATTATACTTGTTTGAAGAATATTTTATGTGTGTGTGTGTGTGTGTGTGTGTGTGTGTGTGTGTGTGTGTGTGTGTGTCAGGCTGACCATCCATAGGGGTTGTAGTGTTAGAGTTACGGTTAGGGTAACCAGGTATAATTGCTCTCTTTATTTGTGTTGCGGTTTAGGTTCTGTGCTATGAGATCACACGGGCAAAGCCTCACAACAGGAAGTTGTGGGAGGTTCAGGCTCCAGGGATGGTGCAGTGGTTGGGGATGGTGCGGGAGAGGCTCTGTGTTGGCTACCCATCAGGTTTTGCCTTGCTGGCCCTGCAGGGGGAGTCATCTCCCGTCAGCCTGGTGAGTCCCGCTGACCCCTCCCTAGCGTTCCTGGCCCAGCAGCCCCTGGATGCGCTGCACGCTCTGGAGGTCGGCTCTTCCGAGCTGCTGCTCTGCTTCAGTCAGCTGGGTGTCTATGTGGACCCACAGGGACGACGCTCACGTACCCAGGAGCTGATGTGGCCAGCAACCCCGCTAGCATGCAGTACGTATTATTATTATTGGATGTAGGAGGAGAGATGAATAATACTCATCATCAGTGTGTATTACTATAAATACACTGTACATGCTACGGTTAGATGTAGTAAGAGGAAGATTATTTCTACTTGCTGGTGTGTGTTGCTGTAAATGCTCCTGTGCTAGCTAATAGATTATTTCTACTTGGTGTGTGTTGCTGTAAATGCTCCTGTTATAGCTAATAGATTATTTCTACTTGTTGGTGTGTGTTGCTGTAAATGCTCCTTTGCTGTCTAATAGTTGCGTTACATTAGGCAGCACCACTGTAAGCAGTATTGTTCAATAGAGTATGAAAAAGAGGATTTTGAATTACTCATATTATAAGTATTTGATTAAACAAGTTTTACCTATGTGAGTGAATAAACATGAAGCAGTCGGGCCACAAGGCATGTCCCATGACTGTCTGTCTGTCTGTCTGTCTGTCTGTCTGTCTGTCTGTCTGTCTGTCTGTCTGTCTGTCTGTCTGTCTGTCTGTCTGTCTGTCTGTCTGTCTGTGTCCTTGTATATATGTCAATGTGTATCCAGGTTCCAACGCTCACTACCTGACAGTATACAGTGAGTATGGAGTTGATGTGTTTGATGTCCACACTACAGAGTGGGTTCAGACTGTCTCCCTTCGCAAGGTACACACCTCCTACACTCAGTGCTGACCCTTCAGAACCAGCCAGACTTGTTCACCAATCAGAATCAGTACAGCCCACCCACAGGGTTTCCATGACTGAAAACAAACAATGACTTACACAAACTCCTTTACAGTATAAATAACCACATTTAGTCTGTCTGTCTGTCTCCAGATCAAGCCTCTGAATATTGAGGGAACATTGAACCTTCTTGGTTCAGAACAGCCACGCCTCATCTACTTCAGTAACAGTTCCTCAGGTACCTGTCTAATGTTTTACTGGACCATTGTGTGTCTATGTAGGTGGTGTTACTGGACCAGTGTGTGTCCTATGTAGGTGGTGTTACTGGACCAGTGTGTGTCTATGTAGGCGGTGGTGGTGAGGTTAATGTGCTGGTGTTACTGGACCAGTGTGTGTCCTATGTAGGTGGTGTTACTGGACCAGTGTGTGTCTATGTAGGTGGTGGTGGTGGTGAGGTGATTGTGGTGGTGTTACCGGACCAGTGTGTGTCCTATGTAGGTGGTGTTACTGGACCAGTGTGTGTCTATGTAGGTGGTGGTGAAGTTGGTGTGCTGGTGTTACTGGACCAGTGTGTGTCCTATGTAGGTGGTGGTGAGGTGAGTTTGGTGGTGTTACTGGACCAGTGTGTGTCTATGTAGGTGGTGGTGAGATGGGTGTGCTGGTGTTACTGGACCAGTGTGTGTCTATGTAGGGGGTGGTGAGGTGACTGTGGTGGTGTTACCGGACCAGTGTGTGTCCTATGTAGGTGGTGTTACTGGACCAGTGTGTGTCTATGTAGGTGGTGGTGAAGTGGGTGTGCTGGTGTTACTGGACCAGTGTGTGTCTATGTAGGGGGTGGTGAGGTGACTGTGGTGGTGTTACTGAACCAGTATGTGTCTATGTAGGTGGTGGTGAGATGGGTGTGCTGGTGTTACTGGACCAGTGTGTGTCTATGTAGGGGGTGGTGAGGTGACTGTGGTGGTGTTACTGGACCAGCGTGTGTCTTTGTAGGTGTTGGTGAGGTGGTTGTGCTGGTGTTACTGGACCAGTGTGTGTCTATGTAGGGGGTGGTGAGGTGACTGTGGTGGTGTTACTGGACCAGTGTGTGTGTTTGTTGGTGTTGGTGAGGTGGGTATGCTGGTGTTACTGGACCAGTGTGTGTCTATGTAGGTGGTGGTGAGGTGGGTGGTGTCTGAACTCCATGCAGAATGAATGAGAGTCAGCAGGGCTGTTGTGTCAGAAACACACACAAAACCTGATAGAACCTGAGTTGTACTTCTTGATTTAGTACTGTGTGTTAGTAGAACCTGAGTTGTACTTCTTGATGTAGTACTGTGTGGTGGTGAAGGTCTTCTACCAGCTTGTTGTGTCATATCTGCTGGTTCTTCCTCATCTGGCTGCTGTGATGAAGGTGTAAAACACTATGCACCCTGTCATTTTTCTTGGCAAAGTCCTACAAGACACTAACCGTCCACATCAAACGCTGCTAAAGTCTGCAGCGTTTGATGGTCATGGATCAGTTATTGTCTTGAGTACACCAGCACCAACCAACACCAGCAGTAGAAGGAATCAAAAAGGGGCGTTTATGTGTATGTAAATCGCCAGGATTATGTACATGTAGGAGATGTATTACCAGGTTTATAATAAAGTAATAGACTGATGGACTTGTCAAGCTGCTGTCATTGTAATACTGATGTTGCTGTTGGTGATAACTACTATTACAGTCTGTCACCTCTAGAGGGGGTTGTTGGCCATCATGTTGTGTAATTACTCTTAAAAGGTAGGAAATCCCCTGCTGGTGAGACTATGGAATTGACCTGAGGTTACCTTCAGATTTGATATCAGCAACGACATTACTAGTTTGGAGAGTGACACAATCTCTTTTAACACTGTGGTTTATTTGTGATTTTAGGCACAGTTATTCTCATGTTTGTAGTATTTTCCAATCTGTTTCTCTCTTTCTGTCTGTCTGTCTGACAATCCATCTTTCGGTCTCTCTGTTGTATAGAAGGTGACCTGGCAGTCCCAGAGACATCAGATAACAGTAGAAAGTTGATGGTTCGAACCCGCAGCAAGAGGAAGTTCCTATTCAAGGTTCCAGAGGAGGAGAGACTCCAACAGAGGAGGTATAAAAATCTGGCGTGGCAGGGGTACCGCCCCTCCGTTCCTTCTCTACTGGCAGTATTGCTCGTGCCATGAAGCCATTGAAAGAAAGCTGTCATTTGTTGAAATCATCAAATCAAATCAAATCAATTTTATTTGTATAGCCCAATATCACAAATTACAAATTTGCCTCAGTGGGCTTAACAGCAACACAACATCCTGTCCTTAGACCCTCTCATCGGATAAGGAAAAACTCCCTAAAAAAACCCCTTTAACAGGGAGAAAAAATAAGAAGAAACCTCAGGGAGAGCAAGAGAGGAGGATCTCTCTCCCAAGACGGACAGCGTGCATGGATGTTGTGTTCAGGCAATTTACATAATACAACATTGAAAGAGGATAACAGAATTATAATGGACATAAAATTTATGAAGAACATGATGCACAGGATGCCGAGCAGTGTCCACGTGCCAACGGAGCATCACATGCCAAACACCAAGCAATACATTATGGTATTAAATATGGTTATTGAAATAGAGACACATGGAATCATGGGAGTTAGAGTTTGCATGAGTGCATTGAGTGTTGACACGGCACCCTCTTCTGGTTAGTTGATGTAAATGCTGCTGCACGAGCAAGTTGAAGTCTGTTGAGAGACTGAAGAGGTGATTTAGATCATCGTTTCCCAACCCAGTCCTCAAGGACCCCTATCCTGCAGATTTTCATTGTAACCCTGCATAGGTAGCCCTGCTTGTACTTACTCAACCAATCATCTCACAGCACTTAATTATGCAAGGCGTGCAACATCTGACATAATTCATTGCTGATTGGTTGAATAACTACAAACAGGTACCTATTCAGGGTTGCAAAGAAAATCTGCAGGATAGGTGTTCCTTGAGGACTGGGTTGGGAAACACTGACTTAGATGATGATGAAACGTGTCTGTCAGTAAACGTGTCCACATGACCTGAGTCAACCTTCTGTGACTGAGTCTGTTATGATGTGTGAAGCTCAAGTTAGTCTGTTATGAGACTGAAGAGGTGGCTGAGTCTGTTATGATGGGTGAAGCTCAGGTTAGTCTGTTATGAGACTGAAGAGGTGGCTGAGTCTGTTGTGATGTGTAAAGCTCAAGCTGTAAAATGCAGTTCAGGTAAAGACGGAAATAACTTCTCAGAAGAAAGTTCTCTGTGTAGTAACTTCTCAGAAGAAAGTTCTCTGTGTAGTAACTTCTCAGAAGAAAGTTCTCTGTGTAGTAACTTCTCAGAAGAAAGTTCTCTGTGTAGTAACTTCTCAGAAGAAAGTTCTCTGTGTAGTAACTTCTCAGAAGAAAGTTCTCTGTGTAGTAACTTCTCAGAAGAAAGTTCTCTGTGTAGTAACTTCTCAGAAGAAAGTTCTCTGTGTAGTAACTTCTCAGAAGAAAGTTCTCTGTGTAGTAACTTCTCAGAAGAAAGTTCTCTGTGTAGTAACTTCTCAGAAGAAAGTTCTCTGTGTAGTAACTTCTCAGAAGAAAGTTCTCTGTGTAGTAACTTCTCAGAAGAAAGTTCTCTGTGTAGCGTCTGACCATATCTCAAATAGCGTTGAGGATGGAGAATGTTGTAGAATGTTGTCTAGTTAGTCCATGAAATTAATTTGATAAGATTTCATGTGAAGGCTCTTCTGCAGTACCACTTTCCTACCAGTAAGATAAACTGTATCCAGCGCCACTTTCACTTGATGTGTGTGTGTGTTTGTGTGTGTCAGGGAGATGCTGAGAGATCCAGAGCTCCGGTCTAAAATGATTTCCAATCCCACAAACTTCAACCATGTGGCTCACATGGGTCCAGGAGACGGCATGCAGGTTCTGATGGACCTGCCTCTGGTAAGACAACCTGCAGTACCACAGTACCACTGTAATACATCATCACTACCAGTTCTTATCAGTGCAAAGATCAGTATAAAAAGAATTAAAATCATAAAACACACACACACACACACACACACACACACACACACACACACACATTCATTTCTACATTCTACTGGGCACCAACATATTGCACAAAAGTCAGGAATCAAGACTTAGCAGCATTTAGTGCAGTTATGGCTCGGGGATAGAAGCTGTTCTTTAGTCTGTTTGTCCGAGCTCTTATTGTCCTGTAACGTCTGCCAGAGGGCAGCAGTTCAAACAGGTGGTGTCCTGGGTGGGATGGGTCTTTGAGGATGCCATGGGCTTTTTTAGGGCAGTGGGAACTGCATAGGTCTTCCAGGGAGGGGAGTGGGCATCCGATAATCTTCTTGGCGGTGGTGATGACCCTCTGGAGTGCTTTCCTCCCTGCTACTGTGCAGCTGGCAAACCAGACATAGATGCAGTAGGTCAGTATGCTCTCTATGGAGCAGCGGTAGAAGGACACAAACAGTGAGGTGGTAAGGTGGTTCTTCCCAAGGATCCTCAGGAAGTGGAGTCTCTTCTGTGACTTCTTAGCCAGCGCTGTGGTGTTAACGCTCCAGGAGCCCTCCTCTGTGTGTATGCCCAGAAACCGGAAGTCCGAGACACTCTCCACACAGTCCCCGCCGATGAAAAGGGGATGACTATCTGTTTTGTTCCTCCTGTAGTCTATAATCAGCTCCTTTGTCTTGGAGGTGTTGAGGAT
>NC_079225.1:50381164-50390867 GCF_029633865.1 Lampris incognitus
TGAAGTTGGAAATGTTTGACCAGGGGGGTGTTGAGTCGACCTTGCCCGATATTGTAGAGGTGTTGTGATAGGCGGGTGTGGATGGAGTGCTTGGTTTCACCGATATAATGTTTGTGGCAGAATGTGCATGTGATGATGTATACTGCGTTGGTGGTGGTGATGGAAAGGGAGCCTAGGGTGGGAAAAGCTGTGCCGGTGTGTGGATTATGGATAAATTTTCTATTTTTGTAGTGGTGGGCGTATTGTAATTGGGGTGTGGGGCTATGGTCTGTAAATTGCGATCGAGTGAGTAGTGATTGGAGGCTCTTGTTTTTTCTATAGGCGGAGATGATTTTATGGTTGTGAAAAGCCGGGTGTTGAGACTGTAATATGGCAAAGTTGTGTTTGATAGTACTATGGAGTGTTGTGATCTTATGTGAAAAGGTAGAAACCAGGGGTATGAGTTGTGGTGGGTTCTGATGTGTGCATGTGTGTGGTGGTGGGCCCGAGTCGCCTCCATCCTCAAGGGGTCGGGGATACAAACCTTGGTTCAGGTAGGGGAGGAGGTGGGGGTCGGGGTTGGACCGGGGATACAGACCCAGGTTCGGGTAGGGGGAAGGAAATTGAGGCGGCCCAGGCCCTGGGACCCGGAGTGGAGAAGGGGGGTGCAATGAGCGAGCGGGAGCGAGAGATGCCAGGGTGGTGTTTTTAATGGAACGGAGAAATCGTTTGGAATAGCCTCTGGAGCGGAGGCTGTGGAATAATATTTTGGTGGCGGCGTGAAAGTCTGTGGTGTCGGAGCAGATACGGTGGAAGCGGGTGAGTTGTGATTTGATAATGCCCTTAAAGGTGTGTTTGGGGTGATAACTAGATTTATGGAGTAGGGCGTGTGTGTCTGTTGGTTTGAAGTATACCTTGGTCTGTAGGGTTTTGTGTGTTGTGTTGGATGGCCTGAAAAAAACTGTGGTGTCTAGGAAGTTGATGTGGTCTGGGTCTATGGTGTGTTTGACTTTGATGGAGGGGTGATGATTATTAAGAATGTTGATGAAGGCAGGAAATTGTGTAATGTCATGGGGCCAAATGCCAAAAATGTCGTCCAAATACCTAAGATAAAGGGATGGTTGTAGGGGGCATTTGGCCAAGGCTTCTCGCTCCCACTCGCTCATATAGAGGTTGGCGTAGGAGGGGGCGAATCTCTGGCCCATGGCTGTCCCGTTAACCTGGAGAAAGTATTGGTTATTAAAAAGGAAGTCATTGTTAGTAAGGCAGAGTTCTATTAATTGGATGAGTTCTTGGTTGGGTCTATTCCGGTCGGGTTTTCTATTGAATATGTTTGTAAGTGTTTGTAGTCCAAGGTGGGTGTTGATGTTTGTGTATAAGCTGTCGATGTCTATTGTAAAGAGATATGATTGGTTCGGGACCGCCATGGACCTGATAATTTCTATGAAGTGATATGTGTCCTTGATGTAACTCGGATGTTGGGTGGAGAGGGGCCCCAAGAAGTGGTCGATGTACTGAGAGATGTGGTAGGTGGCGCTGTTGCAGTCGGAGACTATTGGTCTTCCGGGAGGGACCTCAAAAGGGATAGTCCAAGTGTGTGGTGGTTTATGTATTTTAGGTAGTAAGTAAAAGTAGCGTGGTCGTGGGTTGTCCGGTCCGAATAAGTAGTTTTTTTGTTTGGCGGATATATATTTTTTGTTGTAGAGTGTTTGAATGATAGTCCTTAGTCTGCTTTGGGTGGGTATTTGAATTGAGTCGTCCAGTCGTTTATAGTATGTGTTGTTGTTGAGTTGTCTATTGGCTTCTATGAGGTATTGGTGACGGTCCATGATGATTATTTTGGATCCTTTGTCCGCCGGTTTTATGATGATGTTGGGGTTGTGGGTAAGTTCAGTGAGGGCCCTGCGCTCGGCCCCCGACAGGTTGTCAGAGACGTCTGCCGGGGGCCTGTAGCGTTTCAGGGCCCGTCGGTCTGTGTGTATGAATGATTGTGTTGAAGTATGTAGTCCAGTCCAGTCCGGTTCCCAGTTGGATGGATAGCTGAAAGGTGTGTGTTGGTAGTCGGAGTGGGGATGAAAATAATCAATTAATTTGAGGCGTCTGTGGAAGTTGTGTAGGTCCCTTTGAAGTTCCTCCCGGTCGAATTTGGTGGGTCGTGGGACGAAGGAGAGCCCCTTCTCCAAAAGACGGCGTTGGGCTGGGGAGGGTATGAAGAGGGTTGCTAGATTGAGGATATTGGAGGGGGAGTTCCAGTCCAGGTCCCGGTGCTGGTATGCAGGGGAGTTGTGTGTGTGTGGTACTGGATTTGTTTTGGGGGTTATTATAAATTTAGCTGTGTGCACCAATTGGAAAAGATATGTTTGGCTGTGGTGGGTGTCCAGTGGATGTGGTCCTTCTCTGTTATGAAGGTGTCGTGGGGAATTTCAGTGAGGATGGGGAAGTGTGTGGCCATGGTGTTGTTAATTAATTTCAGGTTGCTCTGTTGTGTGGGTGTGAGGTGGGGCGAGTAGTTGAGGATGGGAAAGTAAATGTCTGCGTTGGGGAAGGTCGACTTTGCTGTGCGGAATAGGGCTTTCAGTTGTTTGATTGTGGTCTGTCTGGGGTCCTGGTCCCTGTTGTTGATCCCCACGGAGAAAATGATAATCTTGGCGTCGGGGTTGGGGAGGGACTTTTCGCATACCTTCAAAAAGTTATATACGTTGGCCCCGGGGTAGCTGTCCAGCTGGATTTGTGAAAATTTGTGAGCTGGGATCCGATTGATGTTTGAGTCTCCCAGCACCAGGACTGGTTTTCTGCCTCTGAAAGACCAGTCCTGGATTTTGCGGTATGGGCGTGCAATGTGATAGGTGGGTTTGTAGGTGGGTGATTGAAAGGGTGAATGGATCTGAACTGTAGTGCAAGGGGAGGTGGGATGGGAAACAGAAGAAAGATTAGGGGTGTATGGGGTCTCTACGCTAAGGGAGGGGGAGAGGGGAATAGGAGAGGGCGAAAGAGAGACAGGTTTGGAAGAGAGTGGGGAGTTGGGGTGGGAGGAAAGAGGCGGAGTGGATTTGGAAGGGGAAGCACTAGGTTCAGGAGGGAGGGGGGAGAGAGGTAGAATGGGTTTGGGAGGGGAAGGGGGAAGACGGGAGGAACGGGGAGGTATGGGGAGGGTGGCGTGGCAATGGGCCTGGGCTATTGGTGTGCAGGTGTCCGGGGCAACCCGGCCGGGCAGCTCAACCCCAATTAGTTGTTGAGTGGAGGGCTCAGATAGGGTTATGATTCGGTCATCCTTGACCTCAGTGGACCCTTTCATCATTTCCCTCAATTGCAAAGTTTTTTGCTTTTGTGGGGTCAGCCGCCCCGCCAGGCCATCCCGGGCACCCTCAGCATCTGTCTGTGAGAGATGGATAGAAATGGTATCAGGAATGCAAACTGAAATATTAGAGCGTGTACTGTGTGTGTTGTAATGTGGGTCCTGTGTGGTGGTAGATTTGTTGGGGGGTTGGTGTATTTGGGCTGTAACCTGTGTGTGTGTTATGAGGTTGGTGAGAACGGGTGGTGACTGGGTGGGGTGGGTCTTCTGTTGTGGTGGTGTGTGATGAGCCGGAGTTGGGTGTGTTAATACTTGTCCAGGGGCCTGCGGTGGTCGGATGGGGCCTCTTCTTGGAGGTAGAGCTGTTGGGGGTATGGAAACTTCAGGTGCTGCTGACCGGTTATGATGCTGTATTTCTTCTGTGAGGGAGGTGCGTGGACCGAGGAAGAGGGAGAGTTTGTGAGGGGCTTGTGGTTTGGGTAATGGTGGATAGTCCTTCTCACCTTCTGTGTTTTCTTGAGTCATGGCTGAGGTGTTGTTTGCTTTCCATTGGTTCTTGTGGTGAGGTCCGGGGCTGGTGGTGGTGGTGGTTGCGGTTAGATCAGTATGCAAAATCCGCTGGACTTCCCGCAGGGTTTCTGCTGTCAGCCTGGGGCCATAGCGTTTCTGGGCCCAACCAGTGGCTATTTGTAGAGCCAGAGGGTTGTAGGGGGATGTGACTAATGTGGTTATTGTGTGTGTGTAATGTTGTTGGAGTATAATAATGGTATTGCGCATCCACTGTGTAGTGTTTGTAAATATCTTCGTTCGTGTGTCTGATGTTGGTGTGGATGGCTTAATGAAATCAGTCAGTCGATTGACTTGGCGTAGCATGCCCGGTGGAAATATGTCCGTGGTTATTGCAGTGTCCATAATGTGTTTGTGATGTGTGGCCTGAATGAGTTTAAAATATTGTTTACTTGTGTGTCTGGTTTCTGGGTCCGGTGGGTGAGTGAGAGGGGAAATGTGTGTTTGATATTGCGATGTGGTTGTGCGTGGTCTATTGGGTGGGTGTGTGATAGTGGACATGAGTGGCGTTGGTGTGTGCCTAATAGGTGCTGAGCCGTTTCCAGCCCCGCTCCCGTGCGCAGCCCCAACTCTACGTGTAAAAAACATGGTGGTGGAGGGCTCTTACCTTAATGCCGCAGATGGTCGTTTAGCTGAGGGCTTCTGATCTCGGCTATCCGGGAGTAGATGGACGATTTTCCCGGAGCCGGTCCCCAGCTCGGCACTGGATTGTTGCCGCAGGTTGTTGTTTTTCTGCTGGGGGGTTCCGATCTCGGTTACCCGGGAATAGATGGAAAGTTTTCCCGGGGCCGCTCCTCCGTTCGGCTCTGGCTAGTGGGGTCACTTAAACAGAGCTTTTCAATTTTAAACGAAAGTCTCTATTTTTTTCATGCCATCTGTCGGGACAGGCGGAGCCCCCCACCGGCGATTAAAAACTAACTTTATTGTTAAAAACAGTTAAGACCGTGCCTGATAAAAAAAGGGGGTCAATAAAAAAGACTAAAACAATTGCCAAAACGGCTGTGTAATAAAAGAGAGTTACCGTGTTGCGCAGGGGAGCAGAGGAGATCCCGACGTTTCGCAGATGTACTGCTTCCTCAGGGGATACTGGAAACGGCCAACATCCGGCGTTTTGACTGTTGGGGAAGGGAGGGTAAGTCCCTCCCCCAAGAGTTCAACATCCAATCCTGTGGTGGTCAGATCATGGGATGGTGCAGTATTGTATTCTGATTGGGTGTGCTAGGGGGTGTGGATTTGGTTTTTGGAGGGAAATCGGGTTAAAGGATCCGATTGGATATTCTGAGGGGGGGAGGGGGAAGGTTTTGAATCGATATGATGTAAAAGGGCCGTTGCTATGGATGTGGATGCAGTGGCTCACCCGGCCGGGCTGGGCGCCCTGGAAACGTGGGCGCCAGTTCGAATCCCAGGGCAGGCGAGCCAAACCCATCCACAAAATCGGCGCTTTTTTTTTTTTTTTTTTTTTTTTTTTTTTTTTTTTTTTTTTTTTTTTTTTTTTTTTTTTTTTTTTTTTTTTTTTTTTTTTTTTTTTGTTTTGTTTTGTTGGGTGGTGGTTTGTTTGTGGGTGCTCGCCGTTAGTGGTGTGGTATTTTATATTGGCTGTGTTGCGATTTGGTTGAAAAACGGGTCTAGATCAGTGGCACGGGCTGGGTTAGGTTTGGGGTTGGGTTAGGGTTATGGGTTTATAAGTTATTTTTATTTTGCGCTGGCCTACTGATCTAAGGGGTGGTGTGGTGGAGAAGGCTGCGGTCCCTCCCGCCAGGGACGAGGGTTCAATCCCCAGAGAGAGCACAAGGGCAGGAGGAGGAGGAGCGACTCAATAGAGTTAATTTAAACAAGGAAGGCTGCCCAGATCCCCGGGCGAGACGGCCTCCCCAGATAAAATTATTAGTAAGATAGATAATAAATAAGTAAATAAATAAATAAATAATAAATTAATAGAGTTAAATCTAGGTAAAATCTAAAAGCTGGAGGAGGAGAAAGTGCTAATTATAAAGTTCTAAGTGCTAAAATACGATAAAAGAAGTGCTATTAAAAACAAAGTGCCATAGTAAAACACATAAATACAAGTAAAAAAATTCAAAAAACCATGCAATAAGTGCTCTGGGTAAAATCACGGCAAACAAAATTAGAAAATTGTCCCCTCCAAACAGTCTAATAAGATTGTCTAAGATTCAGTAAAAGTAATAAATAACAGTTAATAATAATAAATATAAATAATAAATGCATATAATAAATAAATAAATAAAAAAATAAATAGATAATGGGGTTGTCATCTCGCACCAAGATTAAGACGTGATTGGGATCCTAGGAAAGGGGGATCCGCGCAGCCGGATCGTAGGTCCAGGGACCACCCCACCAGGAGTGGGTTGGCCAGATCGGCCTTCCTTCAGTCCTTATTGAGACCTCCCGGTACCGCGGTCCCCAGCCTGTGGATCCAAATTCTCTCCGCTCTCTTTCTCTGCCCAATGGTCCACCGGTCATTACTCTCTAGACCGGAAACTGTAAGGTGCGTGGGGGGGTGAAGTTGGAAATGTTTGACCAGGGGGGTGTTGAGTCGACCTTGCCCGATATTGTAGAGGTGTTGTGATAGGCGGGTGTGGATGGAGTGCTTGGTTTCACCGATATAATGTTTGTGGCAGAATGTGCATGTGATGATGTATACTGCGTTGGTGGTGGTGATGGAAAGGGAGCCTAGGGTGGGAAAAGCTGTGCCGGTGTGTGGATTATGGATAAATTTTCTATTTTTGTAGTGGTGGGCGTATTGTAATTGGGGTGTGGGGCTATGGTCTGTAAATTGCGATCGAGTGAGTAGTGATTGGAGGCTCTTGTTTTTTCTATAGGCGGAGATGATTTTATGGTTGTGAAAAGCCGGGTGTTGAGACTGTAATATGGCAAAGTTGTGTTTGATAGTACTATGGAGTGTTGTGATCTTATGTGAAAAGGTAGAAACCAGGGGTATGAGTTGTGGTGGGTTCTGATGTGTGCATGTGTGTGGTGGTGGGCCCGAGTCGCCTCCATCCTCAAGGGGTCGGGGATACAAACCTTGGTTCAGGTAGGGGAGGAGGTGGGGGTCGGGGTTGGACCGGGGATACAGACCCAGGTTCGGGTAGGGGGAAGGAAATTGAGGCGGCCCAGGCCCTGGGACCCGGAGTGGAGAAGGGGGGTGCAATGAGCGAGCGGGAGCGAGAGATGCCAGGGTGGTGTTTTTAATGGAACGGAGAAATCGTTTGGAATAGCCTCTGGAGCGGAGGCTGTGGAATAATATTTTGGTGGCGGCGTGAAAGTCTGTGGTGTCGGAGCAGATACGGTGGAAGCGGGTGAGTTGTGATTTGATAATGCCCTTAAAGGTGTGTTTGGGGTGATAACTAGATTTATGGAGTAGGGCGTGTGTGTCTGTTGGTTTGAAGTATACCTTGGTCTGTAGGGTTTTGTGTGTTGTGTTGGATGGCCTGAAAAAAACTGTGGTGTCTAGGAAGTTGATGTGGTCTGGGTCTATGGTGTGTTTGACTTTGATGGAGGGGTGATGATTATTAAGAATGTTGATGAAGGCAGGAAATTGTGTAATGTCATGGGGCCAAATGCCAAAAATGTCGTCCAAATACCTAAGATAAAGGGATGGTTGTAGGGGGCATTTGGCCAAGGCTTCTCGCTCCCACTCGCTCATATAGAGGTTGGCGTAGGAGGGGGCGAATCTCTGGCCCATGGCTGTCCCGTTAACCTGGAGAAAGTATTGGTTATTAAAAAGGAAGTCATTGTTAGTAAGGCAGAGTTCTATTAATTGGATGAGTTCTTGGTTGGGTCTATTCCGGTCGGGTTTTCTATTGAATATGTTTGTAAGTGTTTGTAGTCCAAGGTGGGTGTTGATGTTTGTGTATAAGCTGTCGATGTCTATTGTAAAGAGATATGATTGGTTCGGGACCGCCATGGACCTGATAATTTCTATGAAGTGATATGTGTCCTTGATGTAACTCGGATGTTGGGTGGAGAGGGGCCCCAAGAAGTGGTCGATGTACTGAGAGATGTGGTAGGTGGCGCTGTTGCAGTCGGAGACTATTGGTCTTCCGGGAGGGACCTCAAAAGGGATAGTCCAAGTGTGTGGTGGTTTATGTATTTTAGGTAGTAAGTAAAAGTAGCGTGGTCGTGGGTTGTCCGGTCCGAATAAGTAGTTTTTTTGTTTGGCGGATATATATTTTTTGTTGTAGAGTGTTTGAATGATAGTCCTTAGTCTGCTTTGGGTGGGTATTTGAATTGAGTCGTCCAGTCGTTTATAGTATGTGTTGTTGTTGAGTTGTCTATTGGCTTCTATGAGGTATTGGTGACGGTCCATGATGATTATTTTGGATCCTTTGTCCGCCGGTTTTATGATGATGTTGGGGTTGTGGGTAAGTTCAGTGAGGGCCCTGCGCTCGGCCCCCGACAGGTTGTCAGAGACGTCTGCCGGGGGCCTGTAGCGTTTCAGGGCCCGTCGGTCTGTGTGTATGAATGATTGTGTTGAAGTATGTAGTCCAGTCCAGTCCGGTTCCCAGTTGGATGGATAGCTGAAAGGTGTGTGTTGGTAGTCGGAGTGGGGATGAAAATAATCAATTAATTTGAGGCGTCTGTGGAAGTTGTGTAGGTCCCTTTGAAGTTCCTCCCGGTCGAATTTGGTGGGTCGTGGGACGAAGGAGAGCCCCTTCTCCAAAAGACGGCGTTGGGCTGGGGAGGGTATGAAGAGGGTTGCTAGATTGAGGATATTGGAGGGGGAGTTCCAGTCCAGGTCCCGGTGCTGGTATGCAGGGGAGTTGTGTGTGTGTGGTACTGGATTTGTTTTGGGGGTTATTATAAATTTAGCTGTGTGCACCAATTGGAAAAGATATGTTTGGCTGTGGTGGGTGTCCAGTGGATGTGGTCCTTCTCTGTTATGAAGGTGTCGTGGGGAATTTCAGTGAGGATGGGGAAGTGTGTGGCCATGGTGTTGTTAATTAATTTCAGGTTGCTCTGTTGTGTGGGTGTGAGGTGGGGCGAGTAGTTGAGGATGGGAAAGTAAATGTCTGCGTTGGGGAAGGTCGACTTTGCTGTGCGGAATAGGGCTTTCAGTTGTTTGATTGTGGTCTGTCTGGGGTCCTGGTCCCTGTTGTTGATCCCCACGGAGAAAATGATAATCTTGGCGTCGGGGTTGGGGAGGGACTTTTCGCATACCTTCAAAAAGTTATATACGTTGGCCCCGGGGTAGCTGTCCAGCTGGATTTGTGAAAATTTGTGAGCTGGGATCCGATTGATGTTTGAGTCTCCCAGCACCAGGACTGGTTTTCTGCCTCTGAAAGACCAGTCCTGGATTTTGCGGTATGGGCGTGCAATGTGATAGGTGGGTTTGTAGGTGGGTGATTGAAAGGGTGAATGGATCTGAACTGTAGTGCAAGGGGAGGTGGGATGGGAAACAGAAGAAAGATTAGGGGTGTATGGGGTCTCTACGCTAAGGGAGGGGGAGAGGGGAATAGGAGAGGGCGAAAGAGAGACAGGTTTGGAAGAGAGTGGGGAGTTGGGGTGGGAGGAAAGAGGCGGAGTGGATTTGGAAGGGGAAGCACTAGGTTCAGGAGGGAGGGGGGAGAGAGGTAGAATGGGTTTGGGAGGGGAAGGGGGAAGACGGGAGGAACGGGGAGGTATGGGGAGGGTGGCGTGGCAATGGGCCTGGGCTATTGGTGTGCAGGTGTCCGGGGCAACCCGGCCGGGCAGCTCAACCCCAATTAGTTGTTGAGTGGAGGGCTCAGATAGGGTTATGATTCGGTCATCCTTGACCTCAGTGGACCCTTTCATCATTTCCCTCAATTGCAAAGTTTTTTGCTTTTGTGGGGTCAGCCGCCCCGCCAGGCCATCCCGGGCACC